>NC_056740.1:476520993-476613493 GCF_019279795.1 Protopterus annectens
AAATGGATAAGGAGGTATTGACTGTGGAAGTTTGTAATTCGGTGATGTGGCCTACAGTAAAGCACATACATTGAGATTTATTGCAGAGATATTTTTTGAATTATGCTCTGACTAGTTTGTTTAGGTAAAGTTGTTTTATAATTATTCTAGTTGTTCATATAAAGATTTAACCAACAACTAACTCTTTGGACTGAATTCCAAAAGAGACTTGCGGACAGTGCAACACACCGAAAGAAGACGTCACTGCACCAGCAATGGATGTGATTTCATATTGTACACTGAAACAAGACTAAGTAATTATCTACTCAGAGTAGGGTAACTACAGACTCTGTGCATGCACTCTGGATTCCAAACCACAACAGTCATGCCCAAAGCAACATAAATGTGGCAAAGTACCTCCCAACAACTTTCTAAAAATACTTGATGGAGATTATATGTAGTTTTCTTAACATCACTATATTCCACATATTCCTAGGCAATTCTGCATAATTCACAAACATTACTTAAAAAAAATGCAACCAGCATTTAATATACTACAACAGGTTGGAGTACTGCAAGACATACTAGGGGATAATCTGCAAATCTGTCCCAGAAGGAAGGCAGCTAGGCAGAAGCCAAGCTACAGTTAAGCCAGCTCTCTGACCAGGAAATAATAGATACAAATTAGACAGAAAGCTGGTTCAGGATATATGTAGGGTGTCAGCATCCCACATGTATGTCCCAATTAAAACCCCAGTTATACCTGATGTTGATTGGTACATCAATCAAAAGTGGGTGGCCATCACTCAAGTCTCAGATAATGTTCTCAGTAGATGGCCTCATTACTAATATCACGGGAACACTCCCAGTAGTGTGCACGATGCTGCAATATGGACAGAAAGTGGTCCAAGAGCTTCTTTCTAACATGGTGAAATACCTGAGGGACTAGTACTTGATAAGTACATGATCACAGCTATGATGTAATCACAATCTAGAATTGTCAACAGTAAGCATGAGGGGGTTAATTATGTGTTTTCTTCTTCGTCCTACAAACAGGTGACTGTGGTTATATACTGGAACCATGGCTAATTATGCCATACAGAGCCCCATTAACCCCTGCTGAGGATGTATGCAACAGAGCACACAATGCAACATGAAACACCATTGAGAGTGTGTTTGGTGTCCATGAAAGTAAGATTCAGATGTCTGGGGGTGTCTGGGGGTGTACTACAGTATGTACCAAAATGGCATCACAGATGGTTACTATATCTGCCATGCTACACATATGAAAACAGCAAAACGTGGTGGAGTGCCAGCTGCAAGTATGGGTGACTTACCCCAAAAACTCCAGATTTCTGATGATGACATACCAAAGCTGTCACAGGATGATCAGGAGGACACAGATATGGTAAGAAATAGTTGTGGGCAATGGAGGATGTGGCCATATGTCCTAGCTCAGGTAACACGGCAGCATCTGACACACACGCTTAAGTCAAGACAAGCCACATGTACAAATGTACACAGACTAAACAGTGATGTTCATGTGTTGCACCACAATAGCAGCACAGAGCATGATTAAAGGAAATAAACCATTAGTTGTGCTTGCTGAATATCATATAAAACAGAAGCATAAGTTATACCAATAAGAACATATATACAACACTCAGCAAGGAACACATCTGGATGTATACAGAAGAAACATCACCACAGAAAGTCTCTTACAGAGAAAGCATCACCACAAAAAGTCTCTTACAGAGGAAGCATCACCACAGGAAGTCTCTTACAGAGGAAGCACCACACAGGAAGTCTCTTACAGAGGAAATATCACCACAGGAAGTCTCTTACAGAGGAAGCACCACCACAGGAAGTCTCTTACAGAGGAAACATCACCACAGGAAGTTTCTTACAGAGGAAACATCACCACAGGAAGTCTCTTACAGAGGAAATATCACCACAAGAAGTCTCTTACAGAGGAAACATCACCACAGGAAGTCTCTTACAGAGGAAATATCACCACAGGAAGTCTCTTACAGAGAAAGCATCACCACAGGAAGTCTCTTACAGAGGAAATATCACCACAAGAAGTCTCTTACAGAGGAAACATCACCACAAGAAGTCTCTTACAGAGGAAACATCACCACAGGAAGTCTCTTACAGAGGAAATATCACTACAAGAAGTCTCTTACAGAGGAAGCATCACCACAGGAAGTGTCTTACAGAGGAAGCACCACCACAGGAAGTCTCTTACAGAGGAAACATCACCACAAGAAGTTTCTTACAGAGGAAACATCACCACAGGAAGTCTCTTACAGAGGAAACATCACCACAGGAAGTTTCTTACAAAGGAAGCATCACCACAGGAAGTCTCTCTGCAAGGTACAGCACCAAAGAGTAAAAAAAAAACACCAAAAGGCAGCTGTTCCAACTTTAATACAATTTAAAGACGAATACTCTCGCACCTTGTTTATATAGCCTTCACACACGGATAAAACACTCTTTACAAACCTTCCAAAACTCCTATTCTTTCCACACTAATCACTGCCTATAAAAACCTGGAATCCTTAAGGTCTTCTCAGAAACTTCTAGTACATACCACTAAGCCAAACAACAAGGCTTGTGACTCCCTTTTTTCTAATATTGTTGGAAAAGCCTGGAATCTCCTCCCAAATGAACTCTCCACACTTCCCTCACTATCCTGTTTCAAAAACAAATTGAAAGTGTTCCTCAAAACTCACTGGTTATGCCCCTGTTCAAAACCTGACTAGTCTATATGTCTCTAAATACTTTGCTCTTCCTACCCAGTCTACTCATTAACAGCAACTCTTTCCTATTTAATCTATTATACTATATATCTATAGAATACCTTGATTGTATTAGCATCCTATCTTATGCCTGTATTCTGCACTGTAAATTTTACTGTTATAACCTCTAATAGCTACTGTTAATAGGATTTATTTGTCTCATGTTTCCTAGTTGTTATTGTGATAATTTCAGTGTCCTATCTTTGAGCTTATCTCCCCGGGCTTGTACTGAAAATGGACATGTATCCAGTTAGACTAGCCTGGTCAACAAATGTAAAATAAATAAATAATAATAAATAAATAAAAATAATTATCTAATTAAATAATTCATTAATTGATAATTAAATCAGGTGTTTCCAGTTACATTCAGTGTTAAGACCCCAAGGAATTAAAGTGCCATTTAAAATAAAAATAGATTATTGATATAGCAGCTTATTTTTAAATACTGTATAATCACAATATTTTAATTATATTTGTCCCAGAGTGCCAGCTTGCAAACCAGAAGGATCACTTGCATGACATCACTTAAAATGCAGAGAAACTGGACTGTCACAATTAAGTTTTTAATATTTTTTACATGTTCCTGTAGTCTGAGTTTAAATGCTCTCTTAGTTTCCCCTACATAAAATAAGTCACATGGGTATTTAAGTATGTATAGCACTCCTTCTGTATTACAGGTATATCTATCAAGAGGTACAAATCTAACACCACTAATCTCAAAAAAAATATTTCTGAACATATATACAACTCAACCAGCCCTCACATGGAAAGGTACCTAAGATAGGAGTATTTATTCTGTACCTGAAAATTACTGTGCACTAACATATCTTTTAATTTCCTGCCTCTTTTATAAGATATATAAGGAAAAGGACATAAAATAGTAGAAAAATCATGATGCTGTAACAAAAAATTCTAATAATATTTGACCAGTTCTATCAGTTTCTCAGTAAATACTGTGTAAGTAGAAACAAAATATTTTTTCTGTCTGTTAGGGGAAGATATATTACAATTTCTATTTGTTCTATTTTTCTCACGGGCATAAACTGCTAAACTAGTGGCCACATTATTGACAGTTTCCTCCTTAACTCAAAGTATAATGGACTTGTCATACCTCCTAGAAAAAAACATTTGAGCAGTAAACCTAATTTCTCTCATAAAATATGTGTGTGTGTATAAGATATGTGTGTGTGTGTGTGTGTGTGTGTGTGTGTGTGTGTGTGTGTGTGTGTGTGTGTGTGTGTGTTTGGGGGGGGGGGTGACAGCTTATGCCATGCAAATATCGCCCACCGTCTTCAAACTTTATATGTATGGAAGTTAAAACTTCACCACTGTCACACCCTTTTAGTTTTACATCTAAATATACAATATTATTTCCCCACTGTGGTTCATCAAAAGACAGACCAACTCTATTTTTCCATAGACCTCTAACAAAAATCAGAGATCTGGTCTTGTCCACCTTGGGAAACAAAAATCAAATCATCAAGATTACTAAAATAATACATTACAAAATTATTAAAAAATATATTCTTGCAAATATACTCAGTTTCAAGTAGTCCCATTAACAAATTAACATACATAGGGGCAAATAGTGCCTCCATGGCTGTACCCTGAAGTTGATGGTAAAGGACATTATTAAATTAAAATATATATATTAGTTAAACTAAATTGCAACACTTCAATAACAAAACTAGTAGTGTGCTTTCCCCCAAAAATATGCCAGAGCTTGAATCCCATAACATGTTTAATATTTGTATAAAGACCCTTCACATCTAAAGTTAACCAGTACATGTTGGTTGTCTACCTTAAATCCTTAAGTTTTGACAAGAATTCAGGGGTGTCCCTGATATATGATGGAAATTAAGTAACAAAAGGATAAAGAAACTCATGAAGTAACAAACCAATATTGTGCAAGAAATATGTAAAAGCTGAGATTATTGGTCAATCCGGGGGTATTAAAACCTTTGTGAATTTTGGGCAAACAATAAAATGTGGCCATACTGCATGCTTTAAGTGTAAATCTTTTTTTTCTACATCTTCCTTAGAAAAATATCCTAATCTATGTCCCCTCCATAGTAATAATTCATATTGCTTCATTGACTCTACATATACATCTAAAGAGATTTTTTCCTATACATTCCTATAATTTAAATGCTCCATACACTTTTTTTAAATATTACATCTAGTGTATAATCACAATCTTGTTGCCCTTGTCAGCAGGCTTAATGGTTAATTTATGTTGAGCACACAAGTCCTTTAAAGCTCTCCATTCATTTTTAGTTGTTATAACAAATTAAATGCTTATTACTCATAAACTCCCTATATTTTTGTTCTACAGTAAAACTAAGCATAGCTGAAAAATGCTGACCCCATTTGTTGTTAAAAGGAGGCATAAAAGAACTGGAATACTTAATATTATCTGTTTTAAATAAGAAGTATGCATTTACTTCAGATTCACCCCCACCTCAGACACACGTGAATAAAAACTGTTATCACAACTATCATCATTAACACAATTAAAATCACTGGAGGCATCAACCAGAGTTTCACTATCCTTAAAAAAATATAATAAATGCAACTTAAGTACCCAATGAAATATCTCACATTTTAAAACATATAAGCGAGGTAAAGTAGTAGGAACAAACGTCAACCTCAGGTTAACAATTGCTATTTGTTCATTATTCAAGTAAGAACAGACACATTAATAACCAAATTAGTATTAGTGTCCTCACCAGTAGTGCAAGAAAAATTGTCACTGCCATTTACTGCATTTATAGTTTGGTTGAAAGGGTCTCTCTGTGTTAGCTGGATAATTGAATTCATTATTGCCTCTCCCCTCTTCCTATCATTAGAAAAGGTCGGCTTGCCATGATTTTACACATTCCCAAATCTTTGTTGATGTGCTGTACTGTCCTGAGATGAAAAGAGAAGGGGAAAAGCCATTTCATCTCCTTCTCATTCACTAGAGAAGCCAGTCCCTTTTCAATATGTGAAGGAAACCCTGTAGGGCTTCCCACAAATGCTGCCTTATCCTGATTGGCCATGTGGCTTGTGTTTCTGTTGATTGACTTTCCACATAAAGGCTCTATTGTTGTTATAATCATGGGCATCTCTTTTCAGATTGTTTTTCTTTCTTTCAACCAATTCTGTCTCAAAATTCTTTAATTTATCAATACATCACCAAATAGGGCCACATAGGCAAATGTGTGGGATGCAGGAGGTGTGCACAACGGAAGATGTCATAGGGCAGGTAGGATATCATCATACAGATAACTAGCATGGGAAAGTAGCTGTAAAATAGCCAATACCACAAGAAATCTGGGACCATGCAGTGTATGGGAATGTATCAGCACAAACATAACTGAAAATCAGGGGCCATACATTAACACTGATGCATCATACACAGCAATGTGTGACATGTAACAGTGTGGTACAAAACAGTAAACAGCATGTAGCAGCATGAGTAATTACAAACATCCTAAGCAATGGACAAAATGAAAGTAAATACAAATAAGCTACACATCCCACACTTCAATGCACAGGTTATTGCTGTTACAAGACTCTGTTAAGCATTCAGAATACATTCAAACATGCAGAGTATCAATGATATTGACCACAGAACAGACAAGGAACATGCACTAACCACACAACAGACATAGAACATGCACCAATGTTGGGGAAAAGGCAGCATAGGTAAACATACCTGTGTGGAATCAGTAGGTTATGGCTGGCACACATGAGAACTATATCCCAGCATGGGAACCAAAATGGTAACAGGTCCACAGTAGTGCAGTGACTGCTCAGGGTAAGGCATGTGCAGCACCATATTGAAATGCAATAAGTTAAACAGGTCCACATACTGAGGCATGTGCAGTACCATATCAATATGCCATAAGTAACACAGGTCTAGTGCAGAGGCATGTGCATTACCATATTGATATGTCCTATATAACACAGATGTGCATACAGAGGCATGAGCAGTACCATATTTATATTCCATAAGTAACACAGGTCCACATACAGAGGCATGTGTAGTACCCTATTAATATGCCAAAATTAACAAAGGTGTGCATGCAGGCATGTGCAGTGCCATATTAATATGCCATAAGTAACACAGGTCTGCATACAGAGTCATGTGCAGCACCATATTAATATGCCACAAGTAACACAGGTGTACATAGAGAGGCATGTGCAGTACCATATAAACATGCCATATGTAACACAGGTGCGCATACAAAGGCATGTGCAGTACCACATTAATATGCTGTAAGTAACACAGGTGTGCATACAGAGGCATGTGCAGTACTATATTAAAATGCCGTCAGTAACACAGATGTGATTACAGAGGCATGTGCAGTACCATAGCAATATGCCATAAGTAACACAGATGTGCATACAGAGGCATGTGCAGTACTATATTAAAATGCCATAAGTAACACATGTGAGCATGCAGAGTTATGTGCATTACCATATTCATATGCCAAATGTAACAAAGGCATGGGCAGTAACATATTGATATGCCATAAGTAACACAGGTGCACATATAGAGGCATCTGCAGTACCATATTACAATGCCATAAGTAACACAGGTAAGTATACAGAAGCATGTGCAGCACCATATTAAAATGGCATAAGTAGCACAGGTGTGCATACAGAGTCATGTACAGAACCATATTAATATGTCATAAGTAACACAGCTGTGCATACAGAATCATGTGCAGTACCATATTAAAATGCCATATGTAACATTTGTGTGTTTACAGAGAAATGTACAGTACCATATTAATATGTCATAAGTAACACAGGTCCACATACAGAGGCATGTGCAGTACCATATTAATATGCCATAAGTAACACAGGTCTGCATACAGAGTCATGTGCAGTGCAATATTAAAACACCATAAGAAACACAGGTGTGCATACAGAGGCATGTGCAGCACCATATTAGTATGCCATAAGTAACACAGGTATGCACAGTGAGACATGTGCAGTACCATATTAAAATGCCATAAGTAACACAGGTATGCACAGTGAGACATGTACAGTACCATATTAAAATGCCATAAGTAACACAGGTCCACATACCGAGGCATGTGCATTACCATACTAATATGCCATATGTAACACAGGTGTGCATACAGAGGCATATGCAGTACCAAATTCCTATGTCATAAGTAACACAGGTATACATACAGAGGCATGTGCAGTACCATATTAAAATGCCATAAGAAACAAAGGTCTGCATACAGAGGCATATTCAGTACCATCTTAATATGCCATAAGTAACACAGGTGTGCAAACAGAGAATGTACAGTACCATATTAAAATGCCATAATTAACACTGTTGTGTTTACAGAGGCATGTGCAGTACCATATTAATATGCCATAAGTAACATAGGTCCGGATACAGAGGCATGTGCAGTACCATATTTAAATGCCATCAGTAAAACAGGTGTGCATACAGAGTCAGGTGCAGCACCATATTAATATGCCATAAGTAACACTGGTGTCTTTAAAGAGGCATGTGCAGTATCATATTAATATGCCATAAGTAATACAGGTCCCCACACAGAGGCATGTGCAGTACCATATAAATGTGCCATAAGTAACACAGGTCTGCATACAGAGGCATGTGTAGTCCCATATTAAAATGCCATCAGTAACAGAGGTGTGCATGCAAAGTCATGTGCAGCACCATATTAATATGCCAAAAGTAACACAGGTGTGCATACAGAGGCATGTGCAGAACCATATTAATATGCCATAAGTAACAAAGGTCTGCATACAGAGTCATGTGCAAAACCATATTAATATGCCATAAGTAACACAGGTGTGCATACAGAGGTATATGTAGTACCATATTAAAATGCCATAAGTACCACAGGTGTGCATAAAAAGGCATGTGCAGTACCATATTAATAATCCATAAGTAACACAGGTATGCATATAGACGCATGTGCAGTACTATATTAAAATGCCATAAGAAACATAGATGTGCATGCAGAGGCATGTGCATTACCATATTAATATGCCCTGTGTAACACAGATGTGCATACAAAGGCATGTGCAATATCATATTTATATTCCATAAGTAGCACAGGTCCACATACAGAGGAATGTGCAGTACCATATTAAAATATCATAAGTAACACAGGTCTGCATACAGAGGCATTTGCAGTACCATATTAAAATGCCATAAGTAACATTGGTGTGTTTACAGAAGCATGTGTAGTACCATATTAATATACCATAAGTAAGACAGGTCCTCATACAGAGGCAAATACAGTACCATATTAATATGCCATAAGTAACACAGGTCTGCATACAGAAGCATGTGCAGTACCATATTAAAATGGAATCAGTAACACAGGTGTGCATACAGAGTCAGGTGCAGCACCATATTAATAAGCCATAAGTAACACAGGTGTCCATATAGAGGCAGGTGCAGTACCATATTAAAATGCCATAAGTAACATTGGTGTGTTTAAACAGGCATGTTCAATACCATGTTAATATGCCATACGTAACACAGGCCCACATACAGAGGCATGTGCAGTACCATAAGTAACACAGGTCTGCATACACAGGCATGTGCAGTACCATAATAAAATGCCATCAGTGACACAGGTGTGCATGCAGAGTCATGTGCAGCACCATATTAATATTCCATAATTAACACAGGTGTGCATACAGAGGCATGTGCAGTACCATATTCATATGGTATAAGTAACACAGGTCCACATACAGAGTCATCTGCAGTACCATATTAAAATGCCATACGAAATACAGGTAGGTATACAGAGCCATGTGCAGAACCATATTAAAATGCTACAAGTAACACAGGTCTGCATACAGAGGCATGTGCAGTACCATATTAATATACTATAAGTAAAACAGGTGTGCATACAGAGGCATGGCAGTACCATATTAAAATGTCATAAGTAACACTGGTGTGTTTACAGAGGCATGTGCAGTACCATATTAATATAACACAAGTAAGACAGGTCCGCATATAGAGGCAAGTGCAGTACCATATTAATATGCCATAAGTAACACAGGTCTGCATACAGAGGCATGTGCAGTACCATATTAAAATGCCATCAGTAATACAGGTGTGCATGCACTGTCATGTGCAGCACCATATTAATATGCTATAGGTAACACAGAGGTATGTGCAGTACCATATTAAAATGCCCTAAGTAACACAGATGTGCATACAGAGGAATGTGAAGTACCATATTAATGTGCCATAAGTAATACAGGTCTGCATACAGAGGCATCTGCAGTACCATATTAATATGCCATAAGTAACACAAGTCCACATACATAGGCATGTGCAGTACTATATTAATAAGCCATAAGTAACACATTTCTGCATACAGAGGCATGTGCAGTACTACATTAATATGCCATAAGTAACACAGGTCTGCATGCAGTGGCATGTGCAGTACTACGTTAATATGCCATAAGTAACACAAGTGTGCATACAGAGGCATGTGCAGTACTATATTAATACATAAGTAACACAGGTGTACATGCAGAGGCATGTGCAGTACCATATTACTATGCCATAAGTAACACAGGCCCACATACTGAGGCATGTGCAGTACCATATTAATATTCCATAAGTAACAGAGGTGTTCATACAGAGGCATGTGCAGTACCATGTTAATATTCCTTATGCAGCACAGGTGTGCATACACAGGCATGTGCAGTACTATATTAAAATGCCACAAATAACACAGGTCTGCATTGAGAGGCATCTGCAGTATCATATTAAAAAGCCATAAGTAACACAGGTCCACATACTGAGGCATGTGCAGTACCACATTAAAATGCCATACGTAACACAAGTTTGCATACAGAGGCATGTGCAGTACTATATTAATACATAAGTAACACAGGTGTGCATACAGAGGCATGTGCAGTACCATATTACTATGCCATAAGTAACACAGGTCCACATACTGAGGCATGTGCAGTACCATATTAATATGCAATAAGTAAAACAGGTATACATACAAAGGCATGTGCAACACCATATTAATATGCCATAAGTAACACAGGTCCACATACTGAGGCATGTGCAGTACCATATTAATATTCCATAAGTAACAGAGGTGTTCATACACAGGCATCTGCAGTACCATGTTAATATTCCTTATGTAGCACAGGTGTGCATACACAGGCATGTGCAGTACTATATTAAAATGCCACAAATAACACAGGTCTGCATTGAGAGGCATCTGCAGTATCATATTAAAAAGCCATAAGTAACACAGGTCCACATACTGAGGCATGTGCAGTACCACATTAAATTGCCATACGTAACACAAGTTTGCATACAGAGGCATGTGCAGTACTATATTAATACATAAGTAACACAGGTGTGCATACAGAGGCATGTGCAGTACCATATTACTATGCCATAAGTAACACAGGTCCACATACTGAGGCATGTGCAGTACCATATTAATATGCCATAAGTAAAACAGGTATACATACAAAGGCATGTGCAACACCATATTAATATGCCATAAGTGACACAGGTCCACATACTGAGGCATGTGCAGTACCATATTAATATTCCATAAGTAACAGAGGTGTTCATACAGAGGCATCTGCAGTACCATTTTAATATTCCTTATGTAGCACAGGTGTGCATACACAGGCATGTGCAGTACTATATTAAAATGCCATAAATAACACAGGTCTGCATAGATAGGCATCTGCAGTATCATACTAAAAAGCCATAAGTAACACAGGTCCACATACTCAGTCATGTGCAGTACCACATTAAAATGTCATAAATAACACAGGTGTGCATACCAAGGCATGTGCAGTACCATATTAATATGGCATGAGGAAAACAGGTGTGCATACAGAGGCGTGTGCAGTGCCACATTAATATGTCATAAGTAACACAGGTGTGCATGCAGAGGCATGTGCAGTATCATATTACAATGCCATAAGTAACACAGGTTTGCATAGAGAGGCATGTGCACTACCATATTAAAATGCCATAAGTAACATAGGTCCACAAACAGAGGCATGTGCAGTACCATATTAATATGCCATAACTAACACAGGTTTGCATACAGATGCATGTGCATTACCATATTAAAATGCCATAAGGAACACAGGTGTGCATACAGAGGCATGTGCAGCACCATACTAATATGCCATAAGTAACACAGGTGTGCATAGAGAGACATGTGCAGTACTATATTAATATGACATAAGTAACACAGGTGTGCATACAGAGGCATGTGCAGTTCTATATTAATACATAAGGAACACAGTTGTGCATACAGAGGCATGTGCAGTACTATATTAATATGCCATAAGTAACACAGGTCTGCATAGAGAAACATGCAGTACTATACTAATATGCCATAAGTAAAACAGGTATGCATACAAAGGCATGTGCAGCATCATATTAATATGCCATAAGTAACACAGGTCCACACACTGAGGCTTGTGCAGTACCATATTAATATTCCATAAGTAACAGAGGTGTTCATACAGAGGCATCTGCAGTACCATGTTAATATTCCTTATGTAGCACAGGTGTGCATACATAGGCATGTGCAGTGCTATATTAAAATGCCACAAATAACACAGGTCTACATTGAGAGGCATCTGCAGTATCATATTAAAAAGCCATAAGTAACACAGGTCCACATACTAAGGCATGTGCAGTACCACATTAAAATGCCATATGTAATACAGGTGTGCATACCGAGGCATGTGCAGTACCATATTAATATGGCATAAGGAACACTGGTGTGCATACAGAGGCATGTGCAGTACTGCATTAAAATGCCATAAGTAACCCAGGTGTGCATGCAGAGGCATGTACAGTACCATATTACAATGTCATAAGTAACACAGGTCTGCATACAGAGGCATGTGCAGTACTACATTAATATGCCATAAGTAACACAGGTCTACATACAGAGGCATGTGCAGTACTATATTAATATGCCATAAGTAATACAAGTGTGCATACAGAGGCATGTGCAGTCCTATATTAATACATAAGTAACACAGGTGTGCATACAGAGGCATGAGCAGTACTATATTACTACATAAGTAACATGGGTATGCATACAGAGGCATATGCAGTACCATATTAATATGCCATAAGTAACACAGGTCCGCATACAGGGGCATGTGCAGTACCATATTAATATACCATAAGTAACACAAGTGTGCATACAGAGGCATGTGCAGTACTATATTAATACATAAGTAACACAGGTGTGCATACAGAGGCATGTACAGTACTATATTACTACATAAGTAACATGGGTATGTATACAGAGGCATACTCAGTACCATATTAATATGCCATAAGTAACACAGGTCTGCATACAGAGGCATGTGCAGCACCATATTAGTATGCCATAAATAACACAGGTCCACATACTGAGGCATGTGCAGTACCATATTAATATTCCTTAAGTAATAGAGGTGTGCATATAGACGCTTGAGCAGTACCATATTCATATCCCTTAAGTAACACAGGTGTGCATACAGAGGCATGTGCAGTACTATATTAAAATGCCATAAATAACACAGGTCTGCATAGATAGGCATCTGCAGTATCATACTAAAAAGCCATAAGTAACACAGGTCCACATACTGAGGCATGTGCAGTACCACATTAAAATGCCATAAGTAACACAGGTGTGCATACCAAGGCATGTGCAGTACCATATTAGTATGGCATAAGGAACACAGGTGAGCATACAGAGGTATAGGTTCATAGGTTCATAGGTAGATACTAGGCTATCTGCCCTAGGTCATTTATAAGCCTAGCCAGAGTGTGTTTGGCTTTTGCCTCCCTTTTAGATTAGTTAACTGTGCCTCTGTATAGTAGGTCACAGAGGATAGCCCTTTAAGGTTAGTTTACTGTGCTTCTGTCTATCAGGGACACAGAAGAGATCCCAGGGGTAAACTTACGCTCTCCCATCCACTCGTCAAGATTTCTCTTGAAGAGGGTCAGTGAGGGGCTCTGCCTAACATGAATTGGGATTCTGTTCCAGAGTGAGGGGAGCCTCTGGGATATGAATCTGTCCCTCCAGCATTTCCTGATTATTGCTGTGCTGAGGTTTAAGTCCCTGGAGCATGTAGCTCTAAGGGATTTGGATTTTCTAAGGTGGAGCATGTCTATTAATTCTGGGTTAGACATGGCTTTGTACGTCAGGCATAGATCACCTCTGAGTAGGCGGTAAGCAACTGAGTAGAGCTGGAGTTTCTTCAGTCGAACTGCATAGGGCATCTGTTTGAGGCCCGTGATCCTCTTGGTGAGGTACTTTTGGGGTCTCTCCAGTTGCTGCAGATATCGGGTAAGGTACATCCCAAATGGGGCATTGTATTCAATTATGGGCCGGATGAGTGATGAGTAGAGGGGCACAATGACCTCTCTAGAGCTAGATGTGAACCCTTTCATGATAAGGTGGGCTATATAGAAGGTCTTTCTAACCACTTTGGCAACATGATTGTCAAAGGAGAGATTACTATCTACTTGGGTCCCCAAATCCCTAATTACTTCTTCCGTACTTAATGGATTACCTCCTATGTGGTAATTTGTGGGCACTTTGTTTTTCCCAAAGGGGATGACTATGCACTTTTTTGCATTTAGCTTGAGGCCATGGCTCTAGCACCAGGTATCTGTCTCTGTGAGACCCTTTTGGAGGATGCTTGTGTCAGCTGGAGAGTTGATTATGGCTCCCAGTTTGCAGTCATCTGCAAACTTGGTCAGCCATAGTCCTCCCATGTTAGCCTGTACCTCAGAGAAGTATATACCGAACAAGAGAGGTCCCAGGACTGAGCATTGTGGGGCACCACTTGTAACTGGTTTAGAGTAGGACATGACACCTGCAATTCTGACAATGTGGGTTCTATCCCTGAGCCAGTTTGCAACCCATCTTGTGACATAGGGGTTGATATTTAAGCTGGTAAACTTATTTATGATGCCCGAGTGGGGTATTGTGTCAAAGGCTTTTGCGAGGTCCAGGTAGGCTGTGTGGACTACCTTCCTCTCATCTATGGCCTTGGTGACTGTTTCAAAGAAGTCAACTAGGTTTAAGAGGCAAGATTTGCTCTTAACAAAGCCGAATTGGGTAGGGTCCAGTGTCTGAAGGTTCACAATGTCTTTGTTTATGAGTTCCATGATGATACGCTCCATAGCTTTGCAGACCAGACTAGTCAGGCTTATAGAGCGATAGTTCCCGGGGTCCGTTGTGGCACCACCTTTGTGGAGTGGGACCACTGTTGCTGTACGCCATTCTTTGGGTACATATCCTGTAGTAAGGCTGAGTTTGAACAGTGACTTTATGTGATGGTTCAGTTCTTGGAGCTCGTGTAAGACACAGCCCGGGACACCGTCCAGTCCCATTGATGCTATGTTTTTTGCTTTGGAGAGGGAAGCCTTCACCTGTGCATCTGTGGTGTCTGGGAGGCTACATTCTGTTGGGATAGACATTTGCTCTTTTGGGGGGGAAGTGGGGAAAAGTTTGCACTGAACCTGTCTGCCAGGAAGTTGGCAATGTCTGTGGGTTTAGTGTATTATTTGCCATTTTGTACTAACTCAGAGCATATCTGGGAGTTGCCACCCAGATTCCTGACATAACTAAAGAAGGCCTTGTGATTATCCTTAGCATCCTGGGCAATTTTTCTTTCGAAGCTGGCCTTTGATGATTTTATGAGGGATCATAGTTTCTTGCTAGAACTGATCAGAGATGCCTTCCCTTTTTGGGATTTTGCTATGTCATGTAGTAGCTTCCTCCTTCTGTTGTATAGCTTATTTATGGCTGAGGTCCACCAGACAGGTCTCCTGCTTTTGGAGGAGTGAGTCTTAGTTTTATTTGGGATAGCACGATCCATGCATTCCTGTAGGTGCTCATAGAATGCGTTTGAAAAGGATTCTGCTGTTCGGGCAGTATTTTCCACTGGTCCTGGGGCTTTGAAGGATTCCACCTCAGTTTTGAGAAGTGTGAAGTTTGCTTTTGAGAAATATTTCACAGTGGTTTCCTTGGCTGGGGGTGGGGACGGGATATGGATGTCCAGTGAGATTAGTTTATGGTCTGATCTTACCAATGATGGGTTTACCTCTGGTGTGGAACATAGAGTCCCCATGTTGGTGATGACTAGGTCCAATATGTTGTCCCCTCTTGTGGGAGTAGTGACCAGTTGTTCCATAGCATTGGAGTTTATAAATTCTAGGAACTGTTGGGCAAGGGTGTTTGGGCTTGAGTAGTTTTCCCAATCAATGTTTGGGTAGTTGAAGTCACCCAATATTATGGTGTTTGGGGAGACCTTCATATTCTCCAATGTTCTCAGGAAAGCCGAGTGAGGTTCCTGAGATTAGGAGGGTGATCTGTAGTAGGCTACAAACTGAAACGCAGTTTTGCCCACTGCACATAGATGGTCTCCGATGCTTCGTGCAGTGCCACTAACCTGCAGGTGTGGGTATCTTTGATGAATATGGATACTCCCCCTCCTTTTGTGTTTCGGTCCGAGTTTTGGGGCCGAAAAGCATGGTATGAGTTATAACCTGGTAGTGCTGGGGTGCTCTCGGGAGCCTTGAACCAGATTTCTGTTACTGCACAGATTTCGATATTCTCCATACTAAGGAGAGCCTCGAGTGCGTGCATCTTGAGATTTAGACTTCTGGCGTTGAGTAGCATTACCTTTAGTTTTTTTCTCCTTGTGTTGTCTATGGAGGTGGGTTTGTCTTTTAAGCCTTGCCTAAAAAAGGCACTATGGGGGTGGCAAGAGACTTAGCCAGTATTCGAAAGCCCAGGGGTGACAAGTGCAAGCCGTCCCTAGCGAAGCAACGTGGCTTGTCGAGTATGTCATACCCGGCTGACAGACACTGGATCCCCTTTGCCTGACACCAATACTTTAGCCAATTGTTAAAATTGATCATGCATGTGCAGTACCACATTAAAATGCCATAAGTAACACAGGTTTGCATAGAGAGGCATGTGCAGTACCATATTAAAATGCCATAAATAACAGGTCTACAAACAGAGGCATGCGCAGTACCATATTAATATGCCATAAGTAATACAGGTGTGCATACAGAGGCATGTGCATTACCATGTTAAAATGACGTAAGGAACACAGGTGTGCATACAGAAGCATGTGCAGCACTATACTAATATGCCATAAGTAACACATGTGTGCATAAAGAGACGTGCAGTACTGTATTAACATGCCATAAGTAACACAGGTGTGCATACAGAGGCATGTGCAGTATCATATTAATATTCCTTAAGTAATAGAGGTGTTCGTATAGAGGCAGGTGCAGTACCATGTTAATATTCCTTATGTAGCACAGGTGTGCATACACAGGCATGTGCAGTACTATGTTAAAATGTCAAAAATTACACAGGTCTGCATAGAGAGGCATCTGCAGTATCATATTAAAAAGCCATAAGTAACACAGGTCCACATACTGAGGCATGTGCAGTAGCACATTAAAATGCCATATGTAACACAAGTGTGTATACCAAGGCATGTGCAGTACTATATTAAAATGGCATAAGGAACACCAGTGTGCATACAGAGGCATGTGCAGTACTACATTAAAATGCCTTAAGTAACCCAGGTGTGCATGCAGAGACATGTGCAGTACCATATTAAAATACCATAAGTAACACAGGTCTGCAAAGAGAGGCATGTGCAGTACCATATTAATATGCCATAAGTAACACAGGTTTCCATAGAGAGAACTGTGCAGTACCATATTAAAATGCCATAAACAACACAGGTCTGCATACAGAGGCATATGCAGTACCATACTAAAATGCCATAAGTAACACAGCTAAGTTTACAGAGGCATGTGCAGTACCATATTAATATGCCATAAGTAACACATGCACACATACAGAGGCATGTGCAGTACCATATTAAAATGCCATCAGTAACACAGGTGTGCATGCAGAGTTATGAGCAGCACCATATTAATATGCCATAAGTAACACAGGTGTGTATACAGAGGCATGCGCAGTACCATATTAATGTGCCATAAGTAACACAGGTCTGCATAGTGTCATGTGCAGTACCATATTAATATTCCATAATTAATGCAGGTCTGCATACAGAGGCATGTGCAGTACCGTATTAATATGCCATCAGTAACACAGGTCTGCATAAAGAGTCATGTGCAGCACCATATTAGTATGCCATAAGTAACACAGGTGTGCATACAGAGGCATGTGCAGTACTATATTAATATGCCATAAGTAACACAGGTGTGCATACAGAGGCATGTGCAGTACTATATTAATACATAACACAGGTGTGCATACAGATGCATGTAGAGTACCATATTAATATTCCTTAAGTAACACAGGTGTGCATACAGTGGCATGTGCAGTACCATATTAATATGCCATAAGTAACACAGGTCTGCATACAGAGGCATGTGCAGTACTATAATAATATCTCATAACTAACACATGTATGCATACAGAGGCATGTGCTGCACCATATTAACATGCCATAAGCAACACAGGACCACATTCTGACGCATGTGCAGTACCTTATTAATATTCCTTAAGTAACACAGGTGTGCATACAGAGGCATGTGTAGTAGTATATTAAAATGCCATAAGTAACACAGTTCTGCATAAAGAGGCATCTGCAGTATCATATTAAATAGCCATAAGTAACACAGGTCCATATACTGAGGCATGTGTATTACCACATTAAAATGCCATAAGTAACACAGGTGTGCATACCAAGGCATGTTCAGTACCATATTAATATGCCATAAGTAACACAGGTGTGCATACCGAGGCATGTGCAGTACCACATTAAAATGCCATAAGTAACACAGGTGTGCCTACATAGGCATGTGCAGTACCACATTAAAATGCCATACGTAGCACAGGTGTGCATACAGAGCATGTGCAGTAGTATATTAAAATAACATAAGTAACACAGGCTTGCATAGAGAGGCATGTGCAGTATCTTATTAAAATGCTGTATGTAACACAGATCTGCAAACAAAGGCATGTGCAGTACCATATTAATATGCCCTTAGTAACACAGGTGTGTTTACAGAGGCATGTGCAGTACCATATTAATATGCCATATGTAACAGAGGTTTGCATAGAGAGACGTCACAAGATGGGTTGCCAACTGTCTCACTGCAGAACCCAAACTTTAAAAGTTGCAGACTCCAAATCTGACTGCAAACCAGTGACAAGTGGAGCACCACAGGTTTCAGTCCTGGGACCTCTCCTGTTTGGTATCCACTTCTCTGAAGTACAGGCTAACACAGAAGGCCTCTGGCTAATGCAATTCACAGATGACTGCAAACTAGGAGCCATAGTTTAGTCCCCAAATGATGTGGATATCCTACAGAAGGGTCTCACTGAGACAGATGCCTGGTGTCAGAGGCATGGTCTCAAACTCAATGCCAAAAAGTGCATTGTCATCCCCTTTGGTAAAAACTCTGTACCCATGAACTACCACATAAACGGCAGTCTACCTAGTGACGAATGTGTGATAAGAGACCTTGGGACCCAGGTGGACAGTAGTCTCTCCTTTGATAATCACATTGCCACAGTAGTCAGAAAATCCTTCTATGAGGCACATCTCATCACAAAAGGGTTCTCAGCCAGGAAAAAAGAGGTCATTGTTCCCCCTCTACTTGGCACTCATTAGACCCATTATTGAGTACAACGCCCCTTTTGGAATGTACCTCACAAGACATCTGCAGCAGCTGGAAAGGCCACAGGATTACCTCACAAAGAGGATTACTGGCCTCAAACAGATGCCCTACACTGACCATCTCAAAAAACTCCAACTTTACTCTGTAGCATATCGCCTACTCCATGGAGATCTCTGTCTAACATATAAAGCTATGTCAAACCCAGAGCTGTTGGACATGCTACACCTAAAGAAATCCCAGTCCCTTCGAGCTACATATTTTAGGGACCTAAACCTTGTCACCACAATTAGCAGGATATGCTGGAGGGATAGATTCATGTCCCAGAGACTTCCTACACTCTGGAACAAGCTACCCATCTATGTCAAGCAAAGTTCCTCATTAGCACTCTTCAAGAAAAATCTTGATGAGTAGATGGGAAATAGGAAATACACCCCAGGGATCACTTCTGTGTCTCTACTCGACAGGGGCACAGGAAATTAACTTTCTTTGGTGGTGTAAGCCAGGGAACCTTGCTGGCTAGGCTTACTTAGGCCCTTGGGCCGATAGCCTAGTACCTACCTATGAACCTATGAACCTATGAGAATTGTGAAGTACCATATTGAAATGCCATAAGGAATACAGGTTTGCATACAGAGGCATGTGCAGTGCCATATTTATATGCCATAAGTAACACAGGTCCACATACAGAAGAATGTGCAGTACCATATTAGAATGCCATAAGTAACACAGGTCTGCATACAGAGGCATGTGCAGTACCATACTAAAATGCCATAAGTAACACAGCTAAGTATACAGAGGCATGTGCAGTAGCATATTAATATGCCATAAGTAACACAGGTCTGCATACCATATTAATATGCCATAAGTAACACAGGTCTGCATACAGAGGCATGTGCGTTACTATATTAAAATGCCATATGTATCACAAGTGTGCATACAAAGGCATGTGCAGTACCATATTAAAATGCCACAAGGAAAACAGGTGTGCAGACAGAGGCATGGGCAGTGACATATTAATATGCCCTAAGTAACACAGGTCCACATACAGAAGCATGTGCAGTACCATATTAAAATGCCATAGGTAATGCAGGTCCACCTATAGAGGCATGTGCAGCACCATATTAAAATGCCATAGGTAACACAGCTAAGTATACAGAGGCATGTGCAGTACCATATTAATATGCCATAAGTAACACAGGTCTCCATACAGAGGCATGTGCAGTACCATATTAATATGCCATAAGTAACACAGGTCTGCATACAGAGGCATGTGCATTACCATATTAAAATGCCATATGTATCACAAGTGTGCATACAAAGGCATGTGCAGTACTATATTTAAATGCCATGAGTAATGTAGGTCTGCATACAGAGGCATGTGCAGTACCATATTAAAATGCCTTAAGGAACACAGGTGTGCATACAGAGGCATGTGTAGGGCTACATTAAAATGCCATAAGTAACACAGGTCCGCATACAGTGGCATGTGCAGTACCATATTAAAATGCCATAAGTAATACAGATAAGTATACAGAGGCATGTGCAGTACCATATTAAAATGCCATAAGTAACACGGGTCTACATACTGAGGCATGTGCAGTACCATATTCAAATGCCATAAGTAACACAGGTCCACATACCGAGAGATGTGCAGTACCATATTAATATTCCATAAGTGTCACTAGTCCACATACCGAGGCATGTGCAGTACCATATTAATATGCCATAAGTAACACAGGTGTGCATACAGAGGCATGTGCAGTACCATATTAAAATGCCATAAGTAACACAGGTCCACATACAGGGGCATATGCAATACCATATTAAAATGTCATAAGTAACAGAGGTGTGCCTACAGAGGCATGTGCAGTACCATATTAAAATGCTGTAAGTAACACAGGTGTGCATACAGAGATATACCTATGCATGCTGGAATGGGAGAAAACAAGGAAATGTGTAATATAGCAATCAATACTGGATGACCAAGATGACATGCTGCTATATAGGAAAATACATGCTGTATGTCAACTGCTAAGAGGTGCAAACATAGAAGCATAGAATTAGTCACATATAGCTTTACTGTGCTAACATATACCACTCACAAATATATACAACATATCACAACTTGAAGATAGTTACCTAGGTCAGAAAATTGAGCAAAAAAACTTTGTGGCATCAAACATTTGAGAAACCACCTACAGATTGGTTAGTCAGTGGTTAGTACAGTTTTCATCTTTGCCACAAGGTCAGAATAACACAACAGGCTATACTTCAGATCAGTTGTCACTGTTAGATTAACACTTTCTATGGCACCCATGTTGACAGCTCACACCATGGTCCTGGCTGCTCCTGTCACACCTGGAAAAACTCATTCCACAGTTCTGCACTAAGGATCTGGAATGTGGTGACTCTAGTATTTTAGGGCACAGTGTGGATAGGAACAATAGCATGATGTGTCTGTCTAGATGAGACTGCAGGATTCACAGTTGAGTAACCAACAGCAGTTGGGTATGCACATTGCAGCACAGACATTGAAGTGTGAGAGCTATGTGTGTGTAATGAGATGGGTTCTGCCTGTCCCCACTGAGAGTAATCTGCTCAGTACAATTAGAGCACATAACACCCAGTTAGTACTACAGCACTGCTCTAGCACTGCCATAACAAGGCCTTTCAACAGGGCATGTAATGGATACCACACTGTCATGCTGTGGAGCCAGTGTTGCCTTGACCTCTCCATGCATGTAGCACCTGGTTAGTACTACAGCACTGCTCTAGCACAGCCCTAACAAGGCTTTCAACAGAGCTTGCAACAAATATCACACTGTCATGCTGTGCAGCCAGTTCTGCCATGACCTCCCCAGCTGGTGTGCTACATGACTGGTGCACAGGGAAATATTCACAGGTCAGAGCCATGATGTAGGTGTGAACATTCATTTGCCTGTAATAATAGGCAGTCAACCTCTGACATGCATGCATTTCTATCAGCTACACTCCAACATATTGTCTGATGGACAGTAGGGGTGCATCATGGGGAAGATTAGCCATCATTACCATACTCTACATAGGACAGTGGATCACACTCTTAATTATGTCCATCATCTGATGTCCCAGCATCATCAGAATAGCCAGGCACATTATCTTCCCTTTCAGATGCTACAGCATGAACCACATGTCTGTCCCCTTCTGGGGTGGACGATGATCCCATTGTGTAAAAGGAAAAATCTTTAAAGACCAATGCACGTTAGGTTCAAGCAAGGCACCCTTTATTACTTGCAGCAAGGAGACAAAGCATGTAGGTACAGGATTTGTCTGGCCCTTTGGTGATCAGTATGTTATTCTTATACAGTTCTCTTCGTGTCACACAGAAAATGTTACTATTCTATTGCTGATGTAGTTGGACACAGCTTTCTGTATGTTTCACAGAAAATGTTACCAGACTTATTGTTGACATGGTCAGATTATTTGCCGTCTTGCAAAAACATTTTGAGAAAAACAACCTGGCCTTGGGCTTATTTTAGCCCACCTTAACTTTTCAATTCTTCAATTGTACAGTTCTAATACATGTGTTACATTTTATCTAGATTCAAGGTACATTTCTAGCTTTGGTACAAGTAATGCTGACTATGGTTTATACTTTCAAGCATCTATTGTTTTCTTTATCAAAGCTTCTAGAAGCTGTAAATTTTCTAATGGCATAAGCAGAAATGAAATATCTCTTTGTTATGTTTCATGACATTAGCAGAAATGAAATGTTTCTTGTTATTTGCATGACATTAGCAGAAATGAAATGTCTCTTGTTAAGTCTCTAATAGCTGTGCAGATTCATGCAGTGTGGACAGAATAAATGTATTAACTCTTTTAAACCTCGAATGCACTAAGCATGCATACTACTATTATATATTTTTCTAACATTTCCCCCCTTTTAATACTTTTATTCTACTTTCAAGATAAGCATAAACAGTTTTTTCTTCCCCTAACCTCTTCCTGCTCAGGATTTGCAGTTAAGAGAGTCATTCAGTTTAAGCTCATGAAAGCATTTTTAGTTTTTTAGCAATTCTTCAAGTTCAGCATCTTGGTATAAGGTTTCTGAAACTGAAATGTCTACAAAATTAATTTAATCAGTCTTTTTATGCAGGGGATGCAGCAGCACACACATACCACCAGTAGGATTATTCCTATACAGATGGCAATGAAAATGTTCATCAGGATGCTGCCCCAACCCCCAAACAATTTCTGGAAAAAGTCCGTCAATGGATTTGGTCCTGGTTTGGTCATGGCTGACACCTGCTGAATCACCTCAAGATGGTTGTCTATCTCATGTTTGTGGTCAGGAATATACGAACAGCACTCCTCCTGGATTAAAGCGCACATACCTCCTCTCACCACTAGGGTGAAGTCAAGAGCCATGCGATTTTGAAGCACCACTGTTCTCATGGCAGTCAGTTCATCAGTCACCAATTCTAGGGCAGAAAAGGTTGCATTGCTCATTATTTCGAGAAGCTTAGACAATTTTCTCAGTTCCCAGATTGATTTTGTTGCTCCATATACTGGCAGTGCACCTGCCCATGATATAACAGTATCACTCAAGTCCATGTGTGACAGTCCATTGTTCCCTAAGCCCACAGCATGATGGTTTTTCCAGCACGCATTGATTTTCCCCACTGGATTGACAGGCTTCTTGATTTCTTGAACATTCCGAATTTTCCCTTGAGGTAAAACTGCTGTGTGTCGTATGGCCAGAACCAGGTACCCCAAAAAACAACTGCCGGACCAATTCTCAGGTAGCCATTTATATGCTTTTCTACCGCATATAAAGTAACAATCTTCTACTTTAGTAGTAACTTTACTATACCCTGACTCTGCATGAAACATTTTTCTGTCGATTATGGACAGTTGCTTATAGAGGTCAGCATTATGTTTTACTTCTTCAGTTGTCCTGTGCATCAGTTCAACAAATGTATCATAGCTCGTGTTGCAGTAGGATCTGATGTTATCAGGTTTAGTGTAGCATCTATAGGGAACAGTCACATTGCAATTGCTCCAACCCACCTTGACTGTATCATTCTTATAAAAACACACAGTTCCCTTCTGTCGAACAGACAAGTGCAATGCTACTTTATCTTGTGATGTGACATCTGATGTATCATGAATTAGGTTTTCCCAGGTCTTGTTGGCTCTTAGGGGAACTGAAGTTAACAGTAACCCCCATATGCTGTTGGTAAAGCTGTGCAAATCCAGCCATTCAAAACATTGAAGGTTTCAGCATACACATATTTGATTGCCTGGTAAGTGTTAAAGTTCGGGTGCCACTCTGCACGCTTGTTCATTTCAATTTGTGTGGCTGAGAAAAGGAATTGCCACAACAAAAAGATTATTGTCACTAGTACAGTCAACAGGATGGTTATGCAATACTTTTGTGGAAACGGTTGTTCTGCATTTCTGTTTTCTCTGGCTCTTCCAAGTAGGTGTATTTGGATCTTACTGGATTCCGTCATTTTTACTTTGGACATGTGCTCTTACTCTCTGCCCTAATAGGACCTTCAGCACTGATGGTTTCTTCATTGGGGTTGAGACGGATCAGCCTATTTGATCTGACCTCCCTTTGTAGCCAGACTTTGTGCTGAGGGCCCCGATGGAGAGGTAAGATTTTTGTCCAACTCAAAGTTCTTAACCAGCTTGCAGTGCATCAGGTGTATCCACGAAGCTCGTTCTGCTATCTTGACTGCAGTGGGTGTCGAAAGAAGGACCTGGTAGGGACCTTCCCACCTTGGCGATGCCCAGTTTTTTCGCTTGACGACTTTGATCCACACCCAGTCTCCTGGCGTTACTGCCACTTCTGATGTTTCGGTTTGTTTTCTATCTGAAACAGAATTTGACTGCAGCAGATGTTTAGAACTCAACAACTTTTTCATATATTCAGCTAGTGTAAAATCAGCTTCCTGATCTGATGACATGAGAAGTTTCCACTGGGGTGTATAATAAGCCCTTCCAAATAGTTTTTCAAAAGGAGTCAATCCTTTTGCTGTAGGGACAGTTCTCATTCTCAACAGTGCCAGGGGTAAACAGTACAACCAAGTTTTTCCTGTCTCAGCTATTAATTTTCTCAATTTGTTTTTTAGTATACCATTATGCCTTTCAACTAGCCCTGCAGATTGCGGATGGTATGCACAATGATTTTTTAAAGAAATACCAAAATGCTTACTCAACTGCTGTATGGTTTGATTTACAAAGTGTGTACCATTGTCACTGTAGATTCTTTCCGGAATACCAAACCTAGGAATGATTTCCTTGACAAGTACTTTTGCCACCATAGCTGCATCTGGATTTTTGGTTGGAAAGGCTTCCACCCATTTGGAAAACATATCTATAATGACAAGACAATACGTCTTATTTTCACATTTGTTCAATTCTATGAAATCCATACAAATAGTGTGAAATGGATATGGTGGTGTGGGGAAACTCCCTTGCTTGGGCTTTATCGCCCCCTGTGCATGATATTTGTTACAAATCTGACACATCAAACAAAAATTTTTAGAGTAGTTTGCAAATCCATACATTGTGAACACCTCGTTCACCAGCTGTACCATCCCCCCTGTTGAGACATGGCACTGCCCATGGCTCAACAATGCTGCATAGTGAAACAAATTAGAGGGTAGTATCGGTTTTCCCTCTCTAGAGATGTACAGTCCCTTTTCGAGGATTGCTCCTTGTTTTATCCATCGCTGTTTTTCAGCTTGCGTAGTGAGTGTCTGCATTGTTTTTAACATATCTAGATCTAAAGTTTCAGAGGGTTGTAATTCCTCATTTAAAAGAAATACTTCTGTGGCTGCTTGTTTTGCAGCTGTATCAGCTCTCGCATTACCTTTTGAAATCCTATCTTGTTGCTTGGTGTGAGCTGTGCATTTACAAATGGCTACTTTCTGAGGTAATTGAATAGATTCTAAAGATCTAAAATAAACTGCGCATGATTTATAGGTTTGCCAGTAGATGTTATCATTCCCCAGTTTTTCCACTGTTGCACAAAAACATGTACAGTAGAAAAAGCGTACTGGCTATCAGTAAAAATGTTTACACATTTACCCTTTGCTAAGGTACATGCCTGTGTCAGGGCAATCAATTCTGCTGCCTGTGCAGATAAGTTGTGTGGTAAAGGTTTTGCCTCTATAATCCCAGTATCAGAGACTACTGCATATCCTACTAGGTTCTGTCCTGCAGGACCCCTTTTGCATGAGCCATCCACGTAGTATGTCACCTCGGCATCATTCAAGGGGACATCCGTGAGATCTTTTTTAGGTAGTGTCTTTTGCTCAATTACCTGCAGGCAGCAGTGTGGTGTGCTGTCTGCAGGGGTCAGGAGCAGAGTAGAAGGGTTTAAAGTCATGCATCATTCAATTGTCATATGAGGTTGGCTCAATAATATAGTCATACAGGAAAGATGCCTAGCAGGGGAAAGATATGCCATCTTTTCTTGTAGTAAAATAATTGCGACTGCATGAGGTACTCTCAAAGTGAGAGGGTGGAACAAGACTACTGAGGCTGAAGCCTGCACTGCCATTGCAGCTGCGACTACTGCTTGTACACAGTGGGGCAAGGATCGTGCCACTGGATCTAACTGTGATGAATAATAAGCTATGGGGCGTTGTTTATCCTCATGCTGTTGTGTTAACACTGATGTCATGTAACCCTGCTTACAATCTACATTTTGGAAAAAAATGTTTATGGTAGTTTGGCAATCCCAGAACTAATGAGGACGCTATTAACTGCTTTAGTTTACAGAAGGCAGATTCTGCCTCTGGTGTCCATTGTAACAAATCCTGCACTGCCATAGGCTTCTTATATATAAGGTCAGTCAGAGTTGCAGATTCCAAGGCATAGTTTGGAATCCAGCTCCGGCAAAAATTAGTTGTACCCAGGAAGGACATCATTTCCTTCTTGGTAGTGGGTTTTGGTGCTTGCAAAATTGCTATTTTTCTGTCCTCATCTAACATTCTACCTTCCTTGGATATTACATATCCTAAGTATTTGACCTTTTTTTTCCAAAGCTGCAGTTTATTTTTATTTACCTTATGTCCCTCAGCGGCTAAAAATCATAGAAGTGCTATGGTATCTTCTCTACAATCCTGCTGGGTGGGGGCCGCCAGCAAGATGTCATCAACATAAAGTAAAATCTGACTGTCTCTTGGTGGGGTGAATCCCGTCAAGTTGCTTGCCATTTCTTGTGAGAATATCGTTGGACATTAACAATATCCCTGTGGTAGTTGCGTATATGTATACCTTTTCCCCTGAAATGTAAATGCAAACCAATACTGGCTATCAGGGTGTATTGGTATAGAAAAGAACGCATTGCTAATGTCTACCACGGAAAAATACTTTTTTTGAGGTTTCAAATCATTCAACAGTGTGTGTGGGTCTGGCACCGTGGGTGCCCTTGGTATCACTGCATCACTTACGGCTTGTAAATCCTGGACCATACGCCATTCTCCATTGGCCTTTTTAACTAAAAATAAGGGTGTGTTACATGGTGAATCGGGAGATTCTACTAGAATACCTCCTTTAAGTAAGGCTGCTATAATAGGCATTATCCCTGCCTCTGCATCTTTTCTTAAGGGATACTGTCTTTTTTGTGGTCTGAATGCTGACTTTGGCGTGATAGTAACTGGTCCTGCTGTACGAATGAGTCCTACATCTGATTTCTCTGTTGACCAGAGAGTTTCTGGTATGTTCTGTAAGACATTCTCTTCCTCCTTTAATAGGAGTGCTAATCAGCTGTCCCAGCTAGACTGCAAGTGCACAGCTGGGCGGGTCTGAGTTATCCAGTTCAACTTTTGTACTTGTATTCCTTGTTCTGACAGTTCTAGTTCTGTCTGTTTCTCCCATCTCGTGACTTTTTCTCCTAGGTCTTCCCATTCTATGTTTTTGTTCTTGGTTAAGCTAACATGTGGTAATCGATTAGACTTATAAAGTGCAAAGAACTCCTGGGGCAATGAACAGCTGGCTACACTGTTCCCTTCTGTGTCCGAGTACAGGTTACGCAATAACAATTTGTTTGCATGATTCTTAAATAATTCTTGCTCATATTTTTTATCAGGTCCTGGTGTGTTGCAATAATACAGGGTACAGTGCAACAGGTGTTGCTTATCAATGTCAAGGGAGGGGAATTTGCTGATGGCTAGGTTCATTAACTCTTTGGTCACAGTCTCTGGACCAGTCGTAACCAAGTCCTGGCTGTACCAATAAAACATTTCACCCTCCGATTGCACTACAAAGGTGTTAATTTGTCGCTGTGCTTCCATACCCTGCATGGTTGGGACTACTGCTATACCAAATAGCTGCATGAGGTCTCTGCCCAAGAGGTCTACTGGGAACTTTGCAGAAACTACAATTTTGCTTCTTTGTGTCAATCCTGAAACTGGATCAGTTATTGCAATGTTACGGGAGAGAGGCTCCTGATACAGCTGTCCATTAGTTGCTTTGACCAGTATGTAATCAGGTGACTCTGTGTTTTCTGGCAGTTTGGAGGGGTGTATCAGGGTTCGTGATGCCCCTGAGTCACACAAAAGTTTGACCTCCCTCCCTTCTACCAAGAGTGTAACTTCTGGTTTCATGTCTGCTAAATAGAGCTCCAAGCTCAATAAAGCTAGGTCTAATATTTCATTTTCTTCATTGTCACTAACTTTCTGCACTTCCTCTACTCCCTCTATCACATTCTCATTTGTCCTTTCTTCACTAGCCCCTTCTAGTGATGCTTGACTACCATATAGTCAGTCCTCACCCTCCTTGTCTTCTGTTGTTGCCTTCTTGTTTTTCTTGCAATCCCTTGCCAAATGTCCCTTTTTACCACATTTAAAACATTCTCCCCTTTTTTTCCGCCCTTTAAAGTCTTCTGATCGCTGATCAGATTGTTTGTTTTCCTGCGTGTTTTTCTTGCCCTTTTTCCCAGACTGTACTACATAAACTTCTGCTCCATCTTCTACAGAAAATACTTGAGCTTTCTTTTTTCTTTTTGCTATTAAAATGCCTTTCGGCATGCCTAGCATATTCAAGTAATGATTGTAACCTGCTTGTACGATGGTCTACCATGTGTATTATAATAAAACTGCTTATAGGCGTGCTACTGCCTTTTAAAAATGCATTCTTTAACTGCTGTTCATATGGGGAATCTTGTGTTTGATCTTTAGGAACCTGCATTCCATAGTGGTTATTAAAACATTCTAACAATCTGGCATAATACCTATCAATTGTTTCACCTTCTTGTTGGATGCATTGATTAATGCAAGTCCAGTCTGCCCTAGGTTTCCATTTTTCAGAGATGCTGTCTGTAAGACCTTTTACTCTGGTGTATAATTCTGCACTGCTATGTCGGAGGGGTCTTTGTGCAGCATCACAGGGATTCCAGTTCCCACTAATCATGTACCAATTTGGCCCTACAATTTGTCTAACTACTTTTTCTATTTCTTCTCTGTTTAGGTTATAACTCAACCTCATTCCTTGTAAATCTTCTGAGAATTTTCTAAAATTAACCTTTGGATGGGGAATTCCCTCAGTGGCTTTCCGGATATCTTCTGGAGTCCAAGGTCTATACACTAAGATAGTTGGGTCCTGATTGTCTTGACCTGCCAGAGGATTGGGTACTTCTATAAGCGGGCATATTTCTTCTTCTTCATCTATAGATCGTGAATTTTTAACTAATTGCCATAACTCGATACCTTCTTCTGAATTATCTGCCTTTGTTGGGGACCTGGTCCCAATGGGATCTCTAATTTTAGTCAGTTTTAATTTCACAATATCTCTGTCTTTAGTGACCACAGGATATAGTGGGGGTGGACTAACCTGTTCACTTGCTTCATATTCTGGTAAGGGAGGCGGAGGTGCTGATGCTTTTACTAAGTTATTATCCTCTTGATCTAAAAACATTGCTTTTGAATCTTTGTTTTTTTGTTCCCTATGGTTTACTTCCTCCAGCCACCTGTGTGCCTGAGGAATTCCTAATCAACGTTGCTTTTTTACCCGACCCTTGGAATCATTTTTGAGCTGTTTGATAAGTTTGATAAGCGAGGATTTTTCTAATTTTCCGTCAAATTCATATTTATTAACCCATTTTGAATAATATCTATTACTGTCGGCACACTGTGACTGCATATATTTTGCGTCTTCCGTTAACGGTGGGTTTTGGGGTCTTTTTGTGCAATTATTACCCATTTTGTTTTACCCTTTGATCGTTACGTAACTTTTCTTAATTTTTAACGTGGTACCACGGATTTTGTTATAGTCTCTTCAGAATGACTGCCTACTTATTCTGTTTCTCCTGATCTATGACAAGACAGTAATCTTTTTTGTCCCTGACTTGCAAAAATACAATCTGACAAAAACAATACACATCTAGTCCCTGATCTAAAACAGAAAACAGAAAAAAGTAGATTCACCTTACCTGAGCCTACGTGATTGATCACCGATTCGCGGAGACCCGTCCTTCAGTCACAGATCAGAAAGTGGCTGGCCTCTTTTGAACGACAATTCAGTCGGAGGACTTTCCATATAAGAAGAACCGATTTGGTTTCTTCCCCGTATGGTTTCAACCACCTGGCCGTCTGATCTGAGGTGAAGAGAGGGTTCCGGTCCGAAGGACCAATCTGTAAAAGGAAAAAACTTCAAAGACCAATGCACGTTAGGTTCAAGCAAGGCACCCTTTATTACTTGCAGCAAGGAGACAAAGCATGTAGGTACAGGATTTGTCTGGCCCTTTGGTGATCAGTATGTTATTCTTATACAGTTCTCTTCATGTCACACAGAAAATGTTACTATTCTATTGCTGACATAGTTGGACACAGCTTTCTGTATGTTTCACAGAAAATGTTACCAGACTTATTGCTGACATGGTCAGATTATTTGCCATCTTGCAAAAACATTTTGAGAAAAACAACCTGGCCTTGGGCTTATTTTAGCCCACTTTAACTTTTCAGTTTTTCACTTGTACAGTTCTAATACATGTGTTACATTTTGTCTAGATTTAAGGTACATTTCTAGCTTTGGTACAAGTAATGCTGACTATGGTTTATACTTTCAAGCATCTATTGTTTTCTTTATCAAAGCTTCTAGCAGCTGCATATTTTCTAATGGCATAAGCAGAAATGAAATATCTCTTTGTTAAGTTTCATGACATTAGCAGAAATGAAATGTCTCTTGTTATTTTCATGACATTAGCAGAAATGAAATGTCTCTTGTTAAGTTTCTAATAGCTGTGCAGATTCATGCAGTGTGAACAGAATAAATATATTAACCCTTTTAAACCTCGAATGCACTAAGCATGCATATTACTATTATATATTTTTCTAACACATTGCAATGGCCTGTATGCCATTGGTCATACTATCAGAGTGAGACACATCATATCCCACCTCAGGATCAGGGAACAGGCTACTGGAGGAGGCAGGTAGTAGGGGGACTGTAAAAAGATACAGATGATACATGTCACGTACATTTACAGAAGTCCTATGATGCAGCACAGGACTGACATTTGGGTAACTATATAACAATGCTGCTAATAATTGCCTGGACTTACCAGGTCATCATGCCTGTGGTTTGGACTGATTTGTTTGCAGCCATACAACTGCATATGAGGAAAACTTCCTTGTTATTGATGGACATGTGAACATATGCACACTTGTTGTAGAAGTCTACCCCCCTTATGTAACTGACAGATGTAATGCAGAGAATTTTAAACATCATATGCACATAAACATGTTTCAGCTGTTTTACACAACATAATGTGAACATAAGCATGTAATAACACTGTATTCAACAACAGAAATGCAGGCTGGCGACAGCTTACCTTTGGAAGCCCGTGCTAATTCAGCTATATATCAGAGTGAAGTTAACTATATGCACACAGCTTTTAAGTACCATTTTGATATACAGAGTCATTGAGGTTCATTAGAATTCAGTGTTTTGGAATCCCATTAGCAATCATCTGCATAAGTTCTTCAGTCTCAGAGTGTTAACCAATAGCGCAGCTTAAGTAGGAATCAATAAACAGGAAATTCTGAAATGTGTGCCTGATGACCTCCAATAGTCTGCCAACATTCTATACGGGCCAGCTGAAAAATGTAACATTGATACATGTTCTTATTAAACCATTGCTACCGGTGAACTGAGTGGGAACGCAGCACTTTTAGAATGTGTTTTTCTGCAACATAATATTACTTCAGAGAGGATGTTGATGGAGAAGAGGGTTTGGTGACTTTAGGCACCAAATTGGGCGAAACAATAGATGACACAGATGTTAACTGTCTAGGATGGACATGGGTAGAGGATGCAAGCATGTCCCAGGAACTTTGCAATGATTGACATCTGGAAAAGGATTGCAAGGGAGTCCCACAGATGAACTGGAATCTATCAGACTGGCATGCAGTTCCACCACAGGTACAATGACCTACATCAGAGAGATGCAGAGGATCTTCATAGGAAGATGACAGAGGTTCGACACCAGCCAGCAACTGCTTACAGTGTGTTTCATACTGCACACCTTAACACTTACATTATCAAATATGTCTGCACTAAGCATATTTCTTTACTTGCTGCCTTGTGTTTCAAGTGTATTCTGTGGGTATCTGTATTAATCACAGTAATTTACATGGAGCAAATTATCTACTCATTAAAGTTAACAGTTGCATGCCAATGCATTCTGAGGTTATCTGTAACTACACCAGGTCAGTTTAAATATTATGCAGGACTGTCAGTGATTGTTGTATACAGACTCCAAACATGCTAGTTTTACTGCTACAATGGTTGTACTGCTACAATCTGGTTTTAAAATATCTAGTGGCCTGTGATGTCCCTTACTCAAATGACTAAGCAATAGGGCAATGTAAATGCTGCTTGCCTATGTGTGAGCTCAAATACCAGTGTAGGCTTTTTATAAACACTATCCTCAGTCATTCATGTACTATTGCATATTACATATGGAAGATGTATATTTGTTTGTAAATTTTTCAATACAGATTTTTACGCATCTAGCACGGCCGTGGTGAATTTATGCCTGTAGTGTTTAGGCCACAAATGACCACACATATTTCTGTTATCCCCAAAGTTTTTAGAAACACCATACTTCTGTAAATAATGATGTATGTGTAAATGCTGAGTAACACATATGTTTGATCTACAGTTTAAATTACATTTACAATTATAATCCATTTCGTCTTTAAATTGCCATAATGCACATGTAGGTTTAAACAACATCATTGCACAGTAATTCCTTTAATAGGTTCATAGGTTCATAGATTAGTACTAAGCTAACTGCCCTTGCGAGCCATTTTAAGCCTAGCCAATTATCCCTTGTGAGACTTAAACCCTGCACCTTGTGTTTGTAAGGCGAACACCTTAACCATTTAATGGTTATTTATGTGTTGCAATGCAGACGACTATTTCCTTGGAAACTATGACAGCTGGAAACCTGAATGTGTACATTGGCAGGTCTTTCTCCAGATGGTTAGATGTGTCTGCTCACTTTCAAAACGTCATCTTAGATTGGCATTGTGTAATGCTTCCCTGCATATTCATAGCTGCAAGCTGTTTGACTTCCATCAATTCATGCAAAGACAGTTCAGATCACTTAGCTTGGCAGGTAGGGTTCTGGTTTGTAATGTGAACATAGGTGACATTTGTATCTTATAGGTTCATAGATTAGTACTAAGTTAACTGCCCTTGTGAGCCATTTTAAGCCTAGCCAATTATCCCTTGTGAGACTCAAACCCTGCACCTTGTGTTTGTAAGGCAAACACCTTAACCATTAGGCCACCCTCCCAACCCCAAATAGAATCTTGAACATAGTTGTAGGTTTGAATCTAGGTTACTCTTCCTTGTCTGCAGTAATCCACATGCATGTACAGTACTGAGAAAAACATTAGTGACTAAGTATGATATTGTATGGCAATGCTTGCCATAGCCGGCCTTAGGCATAGGCCAACTAGGAGGTCGCCTAGGGCACCAGTCTAGTAGGGGTGCTTTTCCAGTATTTATTTGGTGTAGACAAACCAGGATGGGGGCACCAGGTAGTGTGGTGGGGGGGGGGTGCCGTGGAGCCCTTTTGCCTAGGGCATCAGCTGACCTAGGGCCGCTCCTGATACTTGCTAACATGTACTGATAACTATTTTTCCTAGTGTTCTTTTTTTGGCTATAGCAGTCATTATCTACTGAGCTTAAGCAGCCTTTCTGTTGGTGTTATGCATCATCTTTTTCCATTTGCAGCTACTGATCATTATGTGAACAGAACCTTGTGCACAGAATGTATTCATAGGCTTGAGTAGCAGAGGAGGAAGAGAGATATATGTTATGACATTTCACTTTTCACATTTATCTTTCCAGAATTGAAATTATCATGTTTAAATCTTCAGGTTTAGATGTGTAGTCTTATGACATTCAAGCATGTTAATCTCATGTCAGGCTTCCCATAATGCTTTGGCATGGTATGTGTAATATGAAGGGATTTACTCTGAAAAGTATTAGTGTTTACATAAATACCAGTGGAGTGCTATGTCTTATCAACAGGTGTTTGTTGTGACATTGAGCTTATCTGCTGTTTCTTGACAAAACCTAAATGACAGACATCTGTGTTCTCCTGGCATATTGGTGTTGACTTGAATGTTTTACACATATGTTACTTTGACTGTTATTACTGTTTGTGCATCAATTGGTAACAAACTTGTATGTATGGCAGCGGTTCTTGTTGAACTGTATATAACTTGTATATACTATTATTCTCTGTACATCTTCTGACTCAGCATTCTGAATGTTGTTGGCAGACATTGATATGTATTTTATATTTCAGGTGCTGAATATTATCTGAATGCTCACATTGTTTTCACTGTGCAAGTATATACATGTATAAGCCTAAAAATGTTGACATTGATATATTTGTTAGGGACAGTTATGTATGTATGTATATATATATGTATGTGTCATATACATAAATTATAGATATTATATGTTGACACTGTGCTTGTAACTATGATCACTTTTTCTTCAGCTTTCAACTTCTATTTTCATTATATACTGTTATGTCACACATTAACCATGTTGCATTGCTCGTGTCATTTGCATATACATTTTAAATTTACCGTGGATTGTTACTTGTAACATATATCTTTGCACACATATTTTAGCCATGGTACATAAACATGAACATAAACATATTATTTGCATATAGTGCTGAGTTATAGTGGAAATTTAAATGTTATATTAACACCTTGACATAAATGTGTAAGGCACAAATTGAGTAAAGAATAAGGGCAATATTTGTGAGAGTTTATGACTGCTGTTGTTGTAAGGCTTAGCTGGTAATATGCTTACAACAGGGGCAGTATTACCAAAGCTCTAGTATTAATATCAACTTGTGCATTAATCAAATGTCAATAAATGCATCTTTTAGACTGGCTCTTTCTCTTCCCTTACTAACCACGTACCTGTACACGACCTTCATTATGCCTCAGTAACGTTTCTTGTGAATAGTTTTCTCTGTAGTTTGTTACACAATGCATATCCATATAACTGCTGTCACGTTTTGCAAAAGACCTGTCAGCAACGCATTGTACAGGACCACACAATGTATATGATGTCTGCCTATACACCTATGTAATATAAATGTATTTTAGCTAGCATATGCATTTCTGTGCATGCCTTTTCACTGATTGGGTTTTATTTCATATGTATTTTGTGTATGACTGTGATGTATGTTACACATCATATTGCAATTTATTATGGACTGGATGTATGCCTGACATCACATAAGGTGTTATTCTTGGAAAAATGAAGACATGAGTGTAACATCACATATATAACAATTAAAACATGTAGATTGTGTAATTTTTGTATGCTTTTTAATGTATGCATTGATTTTAGGTTAACACCTACTATGTATGGAAAACGTTTTGTTCCTGTGTTCAAAATTTGACAGAGCATGGGACTAGTGTCAGATCACCAATTGGAAGACAATGAAACACCAGACTATTTCCAACTGAGTCGGACTCCAAGGACCAGGATGATGACCATAATGAGAACAAGGATGATGATGACAGACCCACTCACATTATACTAATTGCAGCAGTCATAGTTGTCACATACAGGACCAGAATGCATCGGACATATTGTTATGCCGCAGTATATGCAGAGGGGTGCACACATATACAGACTGAAGGAGCAGCACCCCTGCCCCTATAGAGCACTGTCTGCAGTAATGACAGTCTGTGATAAACATGTAAATAATAACAGTAACTACAGGTGTCATTTGTTAATGTGTGTCATTCCTTTAAATGTTGGGTATTGGAGCAGGTAAAATGTTTTCCAAGGGGGGGACTGGGAAACCAGTCTCGAGTATTGTGAGTTAATGTGGCAACTAAAGTTTGATGCCTGCTCAGCCCCTGGGTTGAATGAACACTATTCCATCCTACCAGCCCTAAAGAAAAGAGCCTTAAAATAAGGCTATGTTATGGGATGTTTACACTTTCTATGGTTTTTGAAGCTTTTTTGTGTGCATTTTTTATGCGTGCATTTTTTACATTTGCATTTTTTATGTGTGCAGTCAGCTTCACCGCACTATAACAACAAAATTTTCACTGCTGCATTCTTTACTGTCGCATTCACTGTTGTACCTTGTTAAGTTAGTCAATTAAGCATTGACCAATGGAGTATTGTTATGTTAAGTGGTTTGACTATTTAATTGCTAATCAATTAGTGCTGGGTTATTCTGATGAAGTTCCCTTTTGGAATGAAAGCATTAAATCTGTGTGGGGTATTGGAACATTAAAGAACTTGTTTTTTACCTTCATAGTTCATGGATTTTTGAACTTTCCTGGTGACCAGTGTGCCTGACTGAGTGTTTTTCCTCGGTGATTTCTGCTTTGTACACTCAGTTGCTGTCTACCTCCTTCATTTCTTAATGTGTATCATACTGCACCAGTACGATAAAGCCACATATGACCTGATATGTGCCGTGTTCATCATGATGTATGTCTGAAAATCATAACAGCAATATGTCTGGACAATTGTGCCTAGGCCACACAACATTTGTCTTCCATTTATTAATTTCCATATATTAATATAATTTCCATTGGTGTTGTATAAATTTGGCAATGCACAGACATGTTACTTCATAAACAACTTTTCCAGGAATACATATTTGACCTGACTGATTGTGGTTGTGCTGACATCTCTGTTTATGTCGGTCTTGCACTGAAGTATTCTTCGTAGACTTGTGCATATTTGCATAATACTTGGTTATCCTTAATTCTTGTGAGGAACTCGATAGATTACACAGAGTCCCATGAACTTTATGGACTCTGACCCTTTAGAAGCAGTTTCACTTTAATTGTCTGCAAATTTGTACTTTCCTCAGCAAAGCATAGTCGCATAGGTTCATAGGTTGGTACTAGGCTATCAGCCCGAGGGCCTATACATGCCTAGCCATAACAATTCCCTGGATATTTTTTCCCACAATATTTACTTCCCTGGACCCCTGTCTAGCAGGGCGACTGACGTGATCCCCAGGGTGAATTTCTTATCTCCCATCCAATCATCAAGGTTACTTTTGAAGAGGGCTAAGGAGGTGCTCTGCTTGACATGTACGGGCAGTCTATTCCAGAGTATGGGGAGTCTCTGGATCAGGAACCTATCCTTCCTGCATGTTTTGTTCATTGTGATGACAAGGTTTAGATCCTTGGAGCGTGTGGCTTTGAGGGATTGGGATTTCATTAAGCGGAGCATGTCCAACAGCTCAGGGTTTGACATGGCCTTGTATGTTAAGCAGAGATCGCCTCTGAGTAGACGATATGCCACAGAGTATAGCTGGAGTTTTTTTAGACAGTCAGCATAGGGCATCTACTTTAGGCCTGTAATTCTTTTAGTGAGGTATTTCTGCAGCCTTTCCAGCTGTTGCAGATGTCTTGTAAGGTACACACCAAATGGGGTGTTGTACTCTATAATGGGTCTAATGAGGGATGAGTACAGTGGGACAATGACTTCCTTTTTTTCTGGATGAAAAGCCCTTAGTGATGAGGTGTGCCACATAGAAGGATTTCCTGACTGTTGTGGTGATGTGGTTATCGAAGGTGAGACCACTGTCCACCTGTGTCCCTAAGTCTCTCATCACACTTTTGGTGTTTAGTGTACTGCCACTGATGTGGTAATTCATGGGTACATGTTTTTTCCCCAAAGGGGATAGCTATACATTTCTTGGCATTAAGCTTGAGCCCATGGCTCTGGCACCAAGCATCTGTTTCTGTAAGGCCCTTTTGTAGAGTATCCACATCATTTGGAGATTCAATAATGTTTGCAGTCATCTGCGAACTTTGTTAGCCAGAGGCCCTTAGTGTTGGCCTGTACTTCAGGATGTAAAACTGTAGATGGAGGCCATCACTGAAAACTACAGACTCTCTCCTTCCAAGAGTATGTCATACAGCTTGAGAAAAAACTCTTTCTTAAACAATGAAGATTTGATGAGGAAACAGTTGTGAGAACCTCTTGTGATTTTTAATAGGGATACAAATTGAAATGAAAACATTGTGTGTTACTGACATGTTTCTGTGCACCAAACAACATCTACATGATAGTATTAGGAAAACAGACAACTCTAGGAAAGGTTAGAACACCCTGTTACTAGGAGTAACAATAACGGTACCAAACTATGTGGTAGGTGTAATTATTGCCCCTGTGTATTGAACACACGAGAGATCACTTTTGGGGACACAGTCCACAAAGTTAGGTTAGTGGGGGGTAATTGTAACACCATAGGACTGGTTTATTTGTCTGTTTGCACTGGTTGTAAAGCATACTATGTGGGTAAAATGGAAAGAGCCCTCAAGAAGAGGGTGTATGAACACTTGTATGCTATTAACACTCACAACACAAACAATGCCCTTTATAGGCATTCCCTTATATGTGGGTTGTATTCTGGCTACAAATTTGGGATGCTTGAAGTGGTGATGAAAAAAGCCAGGGGTGGCAATTGGGTTAACAATATTTATAAAAGTGAGCTTAAATGGCAGCTTCATTTAAATGCCTGGAATCCACCAGGCTTTAATGACAGTTTGTCTTTAAAACCAATTTTAATAGAGAGGGCTGCTAAGTTCTGACATGTTTTTTTCTTTTTCTTTTTTATCATTTGTATGTTGATTGTACTATGTCTTTAAAACTTTTTAAGGTGTTAATCGTATTGATTAACTACACCTGTGTAAGGCAATAGTAGATTTGATAAAGTCTGCTATAGTAGCAGACAAAAGCGCTTATCCAACATTCTGTTCTTGTAGCGGTGCTGCTTTTCGCAAATTGTATTTGTTGCTGCTGTGGATTTTGGCTTTGCATTAAAGCATTTTTATTAAGGACACCTGGTATCTTGTGTTACTGGACACCACCTTCAAGTGGTTGTGTTTCTACAGTTCCTTGGTTCCACTTGTTTACCCACTGTGATTTTGCCAACTCTAGGAAAGCCTTTAACCTCATTACAGGGTGGAGTTTTCAATTAATGAAGGTAGAGCTGTAATTACTCATACATAATAAGCTTCTATTAGATAGCATATCATGAACTGCTTTCACCTTTACCAAAATATCTTCTGTATCTGGGAAAATGATTTTATAAAATTCTAGAAAATTCTTATCTTAGTCAGACTTTTCTTAATTTATTGTCAGCCCCTTTTTCAATAGTACATTCAGTACTCTATTCAGTCTCACCATGCTTTTTATGTCATCACTATAGTTTCCACAGATTTCAGTGCCATGTTACACCTGCTGAAATCCCATGCTGGGAAATGTCACGTACTGTGCCAACAACAAATGCCATTCAACTGAACCTCACTAGGTCTCCATACATGGAGACGACAGTAATGTTCACACTTTGTGGGTACAGCTCATGCTGGTGGTAACCTGATCTTCAGTTTAGTTTGCTGAAGATTCTCACTCCGCTCACCTCACTTATTGTGACACATACCACAAGTGTTTGTGTCTTTCCTTCTATAGTGCTCTATTTATCTATCTATCTATCTTATACTTGTTTATCAGGAGTGTCCAACTGAGCTCAAAAGGCCCATTTTCAGTGGAGGCCCGGGGAGAAAAGCTCCAAGTTACATAGTAGACAGTGTTACCACGGCGTGTAAAAAATAGAACAGGTTACATAGTAAAACAAAACCAAGCAACAGTAATACAAATAGTGCAGTAAGGATAGTTAGTCACACATACTACATGTTATAATTCTTGGTCCTTGAATGCAGCACATCAGAAACTAAAGCATTAATGTATTTCTCCTTACAGGGTGGGGTGGTAGTCTCACCCAGTTAGACAATTAGAATAAAAATATATAGTAATAAGCTGGAGATAGGTTTCAAAGGAAAGAATCAGGGAATATAAACATTAAAGGGAACAAATGTAGTATGAACAGTATTAAAAATTACTGAGGGGTCAGCCTAGTGTTGAGCAGGAGTATAGCCAGTTTTTTCTCAAATGGGTCTTGAGAAGAATTTTGAATTTGGAGGGGATGGCTGTGCAAAGAATGTGCTGGGGAATTGAGTTCCAAATTTTGGAGTTGGTAGTCTTTGGGGAGGAGGTTTTAGGGGCTGAGGAATATTTTGGGTTAAAAAGTTGGTTTATAGAGGCCCACATTTTGGGGGGGGGGTTATTTTGATGTTTCTGTTGAGCTGTTGAACAGTAGTTTTTTGTCTCTTTTTTGACTGTGTTTCTTAATTGTCAGTAGTTTCGGAGGGTTGTTTAGTTTTTGGTGGCCAGATAGTGGGACCATGCTCTGTCTGTTTGTTTCATAAGGAGTTTAGTGTGTTTTGCTAGCCATGGGGTTGGTTTAGTTTTTACATGGATTTTCCTGATGGGAACTACTTTGTCTAGGATTTCCAGGAATGTGGTGTTAAAGTACTGAGTTGCATTACCTAAATGGAGGTATTTTAGTACGGGCCAGTTACATTGTTTCAAGAGGATTTAAAATATCTGTGGAGAAATTCTTTGTGTTATGGATGTGCTTGTATATGATGTCTTTTTTAGAGTTTACTTTGTGTCTTAGGAAGTGGGTGGGTCTGTAATTACTGAGGGTGTCTGGGAGACACGCAAAGTGAGGGCACAAGGAGGGTCTATTAGTCAGAATCCAGTCAAGTGTGGATTGTTTTTTGCTGTGTTTGTCAATCCTAGTTGGGGTGGTGATGATTTGGGTAAAGCCAAAAAGGTTAATGCAGTTTGATGTGTTTTTGGAAGAAGAGGAAGACTAGCCTAGGTTGAAATTTCCTGCAATGATTGTTTCTTGGTTAAGACTGAAAAAACTCCCTTATCAGCCTCAACAAAAACTTGAGATCCCTCATTAAATCCTCTAAAGCTAGCTATGAAAACAGAATTGCAGCAGATAGTGAAGACAACCACAAGGCCTTCTATAGTTATGTAAAGAATCTCCATGGCAATACCCAGATTTGCTCAGAGCTATTGCACAATGGCACCTCCTATACCGAACCAACAGATATTGCCAATATACTGGCCGACAGATTCAGTGCCAACTTTACCCCTCTCTCTGTCACCAAAGGACCAGTCACAATACCAGTTGATTGCCAGGTGTCCAGTATTACTGCTGCACAGATTAAAGCAGCACTGTCCAAGCCAAGAATACAGCTTCTATGGGACCTGACAATATCCCTGGCTGAGTTCTACATGAACTACCGAGTGAACTGGCACCTCACGTGTGTGCCCTCTTCAATCACAGCCTCACCTCAGGCTTTGTCCCTACCGAATGGTGCACTGCTACAGTCATCCCTCTCCAGAAAGGAGGAGTGACTACAGACCCTGGGAAATATCGCCCCATTAGCCTGATGAGTCTGATATGCAAAGCTATGGAATGCATCATCATGGACCTAATAAACAAGGATATAGGGAATCTTCAAACTCTGGATCTCACACAGTCTGGTTTTCTGCAGGGTAGATCATGCCTGCTCAACCTGGTCAACCTCTTTGAGTCAGTCACCAGAGCTAAGGCCTTTGATACCATTCCCCACTCAGGAATCATAGAAAAACTCACTAAGCTAGGCATCAACCATTATATCACTAGGTGGGTTGCAAACTGGCTCACAGATAGAACCCACAGTGTGAAAGTAGCTGACTCCAAGTCAGACTGCCAACCAGTCACGAGTGGAGTCCCACAAGGTTCAGTGCTGGGTCCTCTCCTGTTTGGTATCTACTTCTCTGAAGTCCAGGCCAATATGAAGGGACTCTGGCTGACAAAGTTTGCAGATGATTGCAAGTTGGGTGCCATAATTAACTTCCCAAGTGATGTTGACAGCCTACAGAAAGGCCTCATTGAAAGCAACGACTGGTGTCAGAACCATGGCCTTAAGCTCAATGCCAAAAAATGTGTCATCATCCCCTTTGGGAATAACCCAATTCCCATGAATTATCACATCGATGGTAGTCCACTGAACACAGAAGGCATTATAAGAGATCTGAGAACACAGGTTGACAGCAACCTCTGTTTTGACCACCTCATTGCCACTGTGGTCAGAAAGTCCTCCTATGTGGCACATCTCATTACTAAGGGTTTTGCATCCAAGAAGAAAGAGGTCATTGTCTCCCTCTACTCTTCCCTCATTAGGCCAACCATCGAGTGCAATGCCCCATTTTGCATGTACCTCACTAGACATCTGCAACAACTGGAGAGGCCACAAAAATACCTCACAAAGATGATCCTAGGCCTTAAGCACTTATCCTATATGGACAGACTCAAAAAAAACAACTATTCTCTGTCTCATATCACCGACTTATAGGCGATCTCTGCTTGACTTACAAAGCCATGTCTAACCCAGCTCTGTTAGAAATGCTTCATCTAAAGAAATCCCAATCCCTCCGCACTACATACTCCAGAGACCTGAACCTCATTACCACAATCAACAGAACAAGCTGGAGGGACAGGTTCATAACCTTGAGACTGCTCATGCTATGGAATAGACTTCCCATAAATGTCAAGCAGAGCACCTCACTGGCTCTCTTCAAGAGAAATCTTGATGAGTGGATGAGAAATAAAAAATTCATCCCGGAGATCACTCCAGTGACTCTACTCGACAGAGGCACTGGGAACTAAGGTCGGGTGGCACAATGCCAGGATAATCCTATGGGCTAAACTTGTAAAGGCTCCAGGGCCATTAGCCTAGTACACACCTATGAACCTACGAACCTATAAAGGTGGTTGCTCCCAATTAAGGAGATTTTTTGATTATGGTATAGTTGTAGCCTAGGGGCTGTATGCTGCAAAGATGATAATCCATTTGTTATTATTTAGTTGTAGGTTGAATGCAAGTACTTCTGAGATGTTTGTGTCAGAGGAGCAGTTGTCTAATTGTGTCGTTAAAGATAATTGCAATGTCACCACCTTTCTTATTAATTCTGTCTAATCTATTAATATTGTAACCCTGGGTTAGCAGTTCACTGTCTCTGACGTGGTTTTAACAAGGTTTCAGTTAGTATGATGTTGTCAAGGATATATAGGCTGATGGTAGTTTTGAATTGCTCAATTTTGTTTAGGATAATCCTTAGGTTAATATTTAAGATTAGGAAGTCAGAGCTACTATGGGGGTGCATCATGTAGTTTTGTTGTTTTTTTTTTTTGTTTTTTTGTTTTTTTTTAGGTGGAATTTGTTGGGAGCCTGACTGTGGGCCAGGGTTAGGGTTTATGTCACCAGCTTGAATAAGTAAAGATAAATTGCATGGGAATAGGTGAGCAAGTTTCATGAGTAATTTTAAATATTTACAAAACAAGTTATAAGTTGGTTGAGTGGGAGAATACTTGATTGAGAAGAGTTCTGTGAGGGAGTTGTAAATGTATGATGATATTAAAGTGGTTGGGTGAATGTTGGTTGTTTGGGCTGTGTTGACTAATGTGCACGAGAAGATAATTGTAAGGTGTATTCCATGGTATGAAGTAATTAGATAAGTGGTTATTAGAAAGGTAGCTGAGACTATGTGTAAAAGTAACATTGTTAGTGTTTTTGGGTTTCAGTGAGTTTGAATGTGGGCCTGGTGTGAGGTGGAGTGTGATAGGGATAATAGATAACTACTGGTTATCTGTAAGGAAGTAAAAGGTAGTGAAGAAATATGTGCCGATATAACATTGGTTAACTGGTGGGGAGGGGATGCTATGTAATTGGTTTAAGTGAGAAATGTGAAGGATTAAGGAGGGTATAAATGAAATTGAAGTGGGGGTGGGAATGGGGGTAGGGTAGGGGAGCAGATTGAGACTGAGCACAATGAGGGCAAACAGAGCGTGCTGGACCAGATTGCAAGAAACTAGTGAAAAATAATCAGTCAATTGATGGGACTGTAAGTATTGGCAAATAGAAGTTATGTCTGACGTTTGAGTGTGAGTAAGAAAGCCAGACAGAGGGAAGCTGTACAAAGTATTAGCCAGGGGATACAGCTAAAAGTAAAGACCAGGAGAGGTGAAGATTATCAACAGAGAAGATCCATCTGGCTATATGGTGAGAAAGGACAGTGAAAGAGAGGTAGAAGCTACAGCATGGGGGTTGGTTCAGTGGTGTGCTTGCTGCTGTACAATACCAGATTGCTTACAGGGAATATGAGAATGATTTAATGTACTTTATAGTAAGATGAAAAATATTGCAGTACTGTGGAGGCAATGTAGAGGAGGCATTTTTGCTTTGAGCTGTGTATTGGAGAGATTCACGCTGTTCACTTAGCCAGATATACTGCCTATGGGAAGGAAAGAATGAATGTACATTAGTTGTGGGAGAACATCTATTATTATAGTTTTGTAGGATAACAGAAAAGTACGGCATAGAGGTAGGGAAGAGTGACTGAGTAGGGGAAAGGAAGTGTTACTGTATGGACAGAAACAAAATATAACGAGTACTTAGCAAAAGTGGGGGTAGGTGTTAGGAGTACAGAGATTAAAAGAAGAGGTAGGCAAAAAGTAGGCGTTGACAGAGTTATATAGTGGTAAAGTTGAAGAGTAAAGTTTATAGAAACCTGAGATTAAACAAACAGCACACAAATGGTAGTACTTAACAAATGCACTAAAACTCTGATTCTATTCAACAATATGCAATACAATGCAGTCACAATAGAAATTTGTTGTGCCAGGTTTAGAATTTACTGGTTGATAGAATTGTACACACTATGCAACTATTAAACTGTGTGTGAGCTGTACACAAAGCAATGCATTCTGGTAACATGTTCAAGTTACATCAGGGATACAACGTGACTAAATTATTTTACAGAAAGTGTGGGTGGGGAGGTTGCCATAATGATTAAGGTGTTTACCTTACAGACCCAAGGTACAGAGTTTGATTCTCACATGGGGTAATTGGCTAGGCTTAAATGGCTAGGCTTAAAATAGCTCACAAGGGCAGTTAGCCTAGTATGAACCTATGAACCTATGATGTTCAGATTAATGATATAATACATTCCAGCAAAGGCAAACGGTGGTGGTGCTGCGGTAGCATTGTCACCTCACAGTAAGACGCTGTCCAGTTCGATTCTCAGCTAGAGCATCTTCTGCATGAAGACATGCGTGAATGGGCGTACCTTCGTTGAAGGTTGTGCATCAGGGCTGGTAACTCGGCACGTGAAAATCAACTACCAATCATTAGCAGACCGGAGTTTCGCTGTGGCGACCCCTAACCAGGAAAAGCCAAAAGACAAGACATTCCAGCAAAGGCAAACAGCAAATAGAACAACAGTCAAGTTGCAGTCCATTGTAGTTATGGTAGTTGTACACTTATCAGCTTTATATACTTAGAAGCAAGTGTGTAAAATATATGTATTGTTTAATTTTAAACCTACCCTGTTTATATTGTTTGCCTGGAATAGGTTGGTTTAAAATTAAACAATACATATATTTTACACACCTGCTTTTAAGTGCATAAAAGCTGATATGTATAACATTGTAATGCATTTCTGATTTTTTTGTTACTGAGGATTGCTTGTCTGTGGTGTATAAAGCTTGTTGCTTTGGAACACTACCTGGGTTTCATGATTTTTGGAAATTATTGTGACTGAGCTCATCAACAAAGTTTTAAGACTAGTTTTTCTGTTTTTTATAATTAAGAACTGTACTTCCAAGTTTACAGTCATCTGCATACTTTATAAGTCTAATTTTGGAGGTCAACTCTGAAGTCCTAAAAAGTGATTCCAAAGATAGCCCTAGGAAATAGACTTGGGAGACTCCAGTTTGAGTGGGCAGGGTAAGAACAGAATGCCTCAAATCCAGATCTGCTGCATTCCACCTTGCATTTGGTTATGAACATGGGCAGCTACAAATTAATTTATGTACAAATCCCTAAGATTATCTACAATTCCATCACTGGGGACTATGTAAAAGGCCTTGGCCAGACTCAACTACATTGTGTGGACAAACAGTCCCACGTCCATAGCAGGTGCCATTTTTTCAAAAAAGTTTGCAAGGTTCAACATGTCACTTGCTGATATTGTCTGGTGAATCAGTCTTTAGAGGCAAATATTAAACAAATAGTGAGTCCTTTCACGGCTTCTCTTCTATGTAACAGCTAAGCTACATACTGTTTCCCTGAATCACTGGGAAGTAAATAGTGTGGGAGAATTGTTATGGCTAGACTTGTATAGGCCCTAGGGCTGATAGCCTAGTACCAACCTATGAACCTACGAACCTATGAACATAAGCATAGATGAAGTGTTATTTATTTTTTATATTTACACTTTTTTGAGGCTGTAAAGGTGACCTTGCAGGAAACACACCAGCCCTATATGGTCTGAATGCAGAATTGTGTAATGTACCGACAGATCAGGTTAAGCACCCTATGCTGAGATTATTTCATGATTCTGCTCCAAGCAGATATATGAATCTATGAATCCACGGTTCCAAGAATCTGTTTCACTGTATTACCTGAGCCAAGTAAAGGCCTTGGGAAAGTGCAAAAATGGCAGGCCATTTCCCAGTTAAATATGACTATAAAGAAACTCGCGTGCCTCTTAGCACACAGGGGTAGGGATGCATGTCCACAGCTAATACTAGTGACTCAGGCTGGGTTCATTAAAGGCAGCTCAAGCTCCAATCACCTCAGAAAGCTTGGTGTGTACATGCAAGGCCTCATTCATACATGAATGGTAGCTTTGTGTATACATTTCGAGAAGATCTTCAACACAACTGCTGGCATTTCTTGTGGAGGTTTCTAGATAGCATGGGGCACCCACTTCACTTTGTGAAAGTGGTGCAAGCACTATATGCCCCCCTTCTGTTAGACTCTTGGCCAGTTGTGTGTTATCATCCCACCTTTTTGCCTGCACAGGAGTACAAGACAGGAATGGCCACTTTCTTCAGCCTTAATTCTCTTAGCAATTAAAGTTTTAAACAGGAAAGCCAGTTTAGGTAAAACATCTGTGTGGCAGTCATTCCACAATTGTAGCAGCATTATACAGCACCCCAAAGCAGACATTGCTAAGCATCTAACTGCATTAGAGCATTGCTAAGCATCTAACTGCATTAGAGGAATAATCTAGAGTTTTCTCTGAACAAAACTTAGACTTATGTTGTATAAAGCCAACCCTGTGGCTACTTCCCCTCACAGGTCAGAGTTGGTACTGTTCATTGAATAGTGCCATAACCTTCCTAAATATTTAGATTTTGTTTTACATATAGACCCTCACACTATGGTCCCTCTAAATCTGGTCCCCATTTGGTCCAAAAATCCCTGTGGGTTCATGCATGGCAAAACTCGGCCTTCCTCTGCTGGGAAGAGACTTATCTGATGGTTCCTCTCTGTTGTAATACATACTCTTCCATATCCCAGTCCCCTCCCCAACAAGTATTACTCAAAAATCCTGACTTTATTGAATTAGTTTATTTGGACAAGGAAGCAGAGTACGGTAAATGCAAGAATTAGGTATTCTGCTGTTGGTTATGGCAAAATATGCTTACTTCATCAAACTAGCGCAACTTTGGTCATTTAATAGAATAAACAACAATTTGGGCACAGTTAGAAGCTAAGATTGTAAGCACAGACTCCCCTGTGCTATTACCTGGTATGGCAGGGCTATTCTGGCACTTGTGAGGACAGTGTTACATTCAGAAGTTATTCTCAGCCCTTAAAGCTCTGTATATCCCCCTTCAGTGAGAGAATGTTTAGGGGTCTACCACTCCTGTATGGGGATGTCCCAAACAATGGGTACTTGGGTTGCCTCTGATCAAAGACTGATGTCAGAGAAGATGGATTATTTCACTTGATGATGTGGAACATGACGTAAAGGTAGACATTTTGCACCATATGGTCTTATGAAAAAGAAATGGGATTTGAGAAAAACTGATTTCCAGAGATATTTAAAGTTAATGTATTCAATATTTCATTCAGAATTTAAAGAATAGATTGCATTTTTTGTATTTATTGAGTTAACTGGGGATAATGATAGAAGAAAGCCTGGCAACTTGTCCTGTTAAGGTCTTTCACATTTATAGGTTACTAATAGTTCCCTCTATTATAAAACCTGAGTAGGTCTTTAGGGAAGGTGTCAGTAGCTTGTCTCATAAAACTCAGGTCGGCAAACAGTGGCTATATAACATTATGCTTATGCAGGGGTAGATCCTGTACCTCTTTGAGGAGGCAATTTTATTTCATATGGATGGATACTGGAGCTCTGGCCATTATGTAAGCAAAGGCAGATCTATAGTTGACTGTGTGAACAATGAGGGAAGTCTGGCAGACCTTCTCCATAAATTTTGGAACTGTGAAGCTATGTGGGGGCTTTGAAGATAGGTCACTAGGGTAGTACAGGAAGTAACTGGGCTTTCCTTCCTATGCTTGACAGCAGTTATTTTTTACTTACAACTCTCACCTGTTATAACAAAATGGCAATCGGGTTAAAGACAATAGTGTGGCAACTGGCCACAGTTAAGAGGATTTACAGCCTCTCAGTATTAAGAACCCAGACAAACTTAGAGTTCATAACCTACAAAAATAGCTTCTCAGGTCAAGTAAAACTTTGAGCATCATCTGCCATTTCTTGATGGGGCTTGAACAGGAGGAGGGTAAGATTGATTGTGATAGGGCCAAGATGTCTCGTGGGAGTTTTGGTTTAAGTACCACCATATGTTAATTGGGTCTACTTAAAAACATTGAAGTACCAGAATATCAAAGACAAAATCATCAAGATGGCATTGTCGAATCTTCACATCGAACTCCGGGAAGAGCAAAAACTAACCCCGGGAAAAGAACCACTTGACCACCAGGACAAAACACAAACAAAGAAGAAAGAAAACCCTCCAAAGTGGGGGACTTTGCCCCCCACACCCTGACATGGGGGACTCTGCCCCCACACCACCTAACTAAATATACCAACTCAGAGATCACACTAAAGTGGGGAAAGGGCAAAATTCACCATAGTGGCCAAGTGTTTTTTTTTCCCCTGGGGTTAATTTTCACTGTTCCGGGTGTTCGATGTTGTGAAGATTCAGCGATGTCTCAATGAATCTGTCTTTGATATTCTGGTACTTCAATCTTTTGAAGTAGACACATTAACTAATATAAAGTAAGAGCATAAACAGTGTTATGTACCAACAATACCCAGAGCTGAGAGACAGGACCCTACAAAAGCTACAGTTAGCTCCAGAAAAGTATTGCGATAACAGATCATTCATGCATTCTCCAATTTTTGAGTGTGTCTTAAACAGAGTTGCTCTATAACTCTGATTTGGCTAAAGCTAGTAATTGCTGACTGTATGTGAGATAATTGCTAGAGATCAAAAGTTCAGAATGACTGATTTTAAGTGCTTACCTGGAGGTTTAAGAGCAAACACTCACGATCATCAGAGACATTTTTTCTTTCAGGGAGTTTTTTTTAAATAGTGGTCAGCATAGCTGGTTTTAGGCACCACCAAATCCTGCTGTCTCTGTTGGCCCCCTTGGTCCTTTTGATCTTTTGTTACATGTTTGTCAATCCATTAAAAGCTAGTGCAGCAGTCTTCAGCACTTACTACACCAGGTCAGTTCATAGGTTCATAGGTTCATAGGTAGGTACTAGGCTATCTGCACAAAGGCATTTACAAGCCTAGCTGGAATGTGTTGGCTTTCGCTGCCCCCTTAGATTAATTTCCCTGTGCCTCTGTCCAGCAGAGCCATTGAAGTGATCCCTGGGGTAAACTTTCTGTTTCCCATCCACTCATCAAGGTTTCTCTTGGTTAACAAGGAGCTCTGCCTAATGTAGATTGGAATCTTGTCCCAGAGCATGGGAAATCTCTGGGACAGGAATCTATCCCTCCAGCACATCCTATTTATTGTTGTGGTGATGTTTAGATCCCTGGAGCATGTGGCTCGAGGTGATATGGTTTTCTTTAGGTGGAGCATGTCCATCAATTCTGGGTTGGACATGGCCTTGTATGTCAGGCAGAGATCACCTCTGAATAGGCAGTATGCAACTGAGTACAGCTGGAGTTTCTTCAGTCGAGCTGCATAGGGCATCTGCTTGAAGCCAGTGAATTTCTTGGTGAGGTATTTCTGTGGTCTTTCCAGTTGTTGCAGGCGTCTTGTAAGGTACATCCCAAATTCTGGTGTAGTTATGGGTCTTTTTGGGGGTGAGAGGGGGGGTGAAGTTTACACTGAACCTGTCTGTCAGGATGTTGGCTATATCGGTCAGTTCAGTGAATTTTGTGCCATTCTGCACTAACTCTGAGCAGATCTGAGAATTGCCACTTAGATTCTTGACATAGCTAAAGAATGCCTTTTGGATATCTTTGGAGTCCTTGGCAATTTTTCTTTCGAAGCTAGCCTTGGATAATTTTATGAGGGATCGTAGTTTCTTGCTGATACTGATCAGGGATGTCTTCCCTTCTTGGGATTTTACTCTTTACTGTACTAGTTTCCTCCTTCTATTGTATAGCTTGTTTATGGCAGGGGTCCACCAGACTGGTTTCCTTTTCTTGGAGGAGTGAGTCTTGGTTTTGTTTAGGATAGCATGATCCATGCATTCTTGTAGGTGCCCATAGAGTGCATTAGTAAAGGATTTTGCAGCTTGGACAGCATTATCCTTTAGCATAGGGGCTTTGAAACTTCCCACCTTGGTCTTAAGTAACGTGAAGTTTGCTTTTGAAAAGTTTTTCATGGTGGTTTCTTTGACCTGGGGTGATGGTGGAATGTGGATATCCAGAGTGATTAGTTTATGGTCAGATCTAACCAGCAAGGGGATGACCTCTGGTGTGGAACACTGGTCACCCATGTTGGTGATGACCAGGTCCAATATGTTGTCACCTCTGGAGGGGGTGTTGACCAGTTGATACAGGGCATTTGAGTTTATAAATTCTAGGAAATGTTTGGCAAGGGAGTTTGTACTTGAGTAGTTCTCCCAGTTAATGTTTGGGTAATTGAAATCACCCAATATGAGGGTGTTTGGTAGGACCTTTATGTTTCCCAGTGTTTCCAGGAATGCAGAGTGGGGGTCCTGGGACATGGTGGATGATCTATAGCAAGCTATAATTTTAATAGCAGTTTTTCCCATTTTTAGTTGCACGTGGATGATCTCTGAAGCATCGTGCTGTGCTACTAACCTGGAGGTGTGGGTATCCATGATGAATATGGATACTACCCCACCTTTTGTATTTTGGTCCAGGTTTTGTGGCCAAAATGTATGGTATGAGTTGTCGCCTGGTAATGCTGGGGTGCTCTCTGCGGCCTTCAACCAGGTTTCTGTTACTGCACATATATCGATTTTCTCCATATTGAGGAGTGCCTCGAGTGCATGCATTTTGAGGTTTAGACTTCTGGCATTGAGTAGCATTACCCTCAGTTTTTTGTTACTTGTGCTATTTATGGTGGTGGGTTTGTCTTTTGAGCCTTGCCTAAAAAAGACACTATGGGGGTGGCAAGAGCCTTGGCCAGTATTCGAAAGCCTAAGGGTGACAGGTGCAAGCCATCTATAGTGAAGCAGCGTGTCTTGTCGAGCATGTCATCCCCGGCTGACAGACACTGGATCCTCTTTGAATGACACCAGAAGCTTAGCCAGTTGTTGAAACTGATAATTTTTTCTCTATACCGTGGTATCATTCTTGGTGAGGGCAGGATGCTACTCAGGATCAGGGTCATACCGGTCTGGGCTACATGATCAGAGAGCTCCTCCATGTCTCTTTTCATGTAGTCCAGGGAGGTACAGCTCAGGTCATTCACACCAACATGGACAATGACAGAGTCATATTTGTACTTGTTCTGGAGTGACCTGAGTGCTTGTGTTATGTGGCGGATCCTGGCACCCAACAGGCAGCTAACAATAACCTTCTCCTTGTTCAGCCTGGTAGTGGGAAGTCAGTGTGCCTGACTATAGAGTCACCTATTACTAGTGTGTTGCGTATGTTATTTTGCCTTAAGGGCTGTGATTGTGTGACACACTGGTTTTGTGAAGTATGTGTTTCATTGTTTGTGTTGGAGAGGTGGAGGTTGCTTGGATGTCTGCTTTGGAGGTATCTGTTGCTTTTGCAGATTTTTATTTAGAGCCTCCGAGTATGTTTTCATGTATTTATGTGTGTTTTTTGCCGGTGCTGGTTTCATAGATCTATGTGAGACTGGTGGTGTGACGCAAGTAATTCCCTTCTCCTCTTGACTGCCTGGTCCAGTCTTGGGTTGAAAGAGCTTAGCCTCCAGTTTGGCTGCATAATTTCATCTCTCGCATGTATTAGTGTTTGGTGGAAGGAGGAAAGGGTTGTCTGTGTACATGAAGCAATTGTAACATTGCCTCAAAATGCCCAGATTCACCAGTTGGACCAGAGAGTACACCTGAAACTGCCCTTTGGACATGCCTGGATAGGTACAGTGAACTGTTTTACTAATTAGCTGGTAAGGTCGAATAGAGACCCTTGTCCTTCTCTACAGTATAGGGGGGGTCTAGTGCTAAAGTTTATTAGTGCTTGCTATGAGTTTTGAGCAAGTGCCGATATGAGAAGTGAATGGTTTGAGTGCTTAAGTTGAAAGTTTGTCTAGTTTCAAGGGAATAATTGAAGAGTAGACTTTGTGCAGCCAGGAATAGTTATATCCTAGCTAACCGGCACTGCCCAGTGCGCAAAACCATGCAAATGCGGGTTTTATAGCAGGGAAATGAAAGATATAGAAATTAGCCCAAAATGGGCAATAAACTACTAATTTCTGGGCTGAAACCACTCCTCCAGGGACAGATAGGCTGCTCAAAGCTCCCTCTCTCACAGTGAACAGAGAAACTTCCTTCTATCCAAGTAAGGTATGGGAAAACACAAAAACTTGTAACACAGCCCTGAATTCAGCACTAACCTGAAAACTGGACTATACTAGCTTAGAAAGGCAGGAAAACATGTATTTTTTTTTTTTTCAGAAAATAAAGTAGATACAATCAAAAAACACTTTAAATGCACAGACATGGCTATCACACTTGAGTGAGTAGTAAAGTGCAGCATCGGGCAGCGCCACTTAATCGGGCTTAAACCATTCTCGGCTCCACAAAGTCTACTCTTCAATTTTCCCTTAGATCTGTTCCATCTCTTAAAGTAAGGACCCTACTTTCAACCTAAAACCCAGCACTTGCTCATATAAGCAATTATATGAGTTAGCACTAATAAACTAAAAGCACCACTTCCTCATATACTCCCTTGGAGTACTCGTCCCATATTGGTCCTTTTTGGTCAGTTATAAAGGAGTTACTTATACTAATCTGGCATGTCCAAAGGTCAGTTGCTGGTTTCCTCTCCAGTCCAGCTGGTGAATCTGGGAATCCTGAGGCAATGTTACAACTGCCTCATGTACACAGACAACCCTCTCCTCCTCCCAATAAGTACTAATATATGTGAGAGATGCAACCATATAGTCAAACTGGAGGCTAAGCTCTCTCAACGCAGTACTGGTGCAGCCAGTCAGGAGGAGAAGGTAACCACACACACCACAAATCCAGTCACACATAGACCTACCACATCAGCAAACCAAACACATAAACACACTAAAACTTACTCAGAGGCTCTAAATACAAATCTGCCTAAACAGCAGAGACCTCCAAAGCAGACATCCAAGCAACCACTACCCCAAAACAAAACATGTGCAACACATACTTCACAAAGTCAGTGTGCCAAACAGTCACAGCCCTTAAGGCTAAACAACACACCTGATACACTTGTAATAGGTGACTCTATTGTCAGACACACTGAAGTCCCACTCACCAGGCTGAACAAGGAGAAGGTCACGGTGAGCTGCCTGTCGGGCGCCAGGATCCGCCACATAACACAAGCACTCGGGTCACTCCAAAGCAAGTACAAATATGACTCAGTCATTGTCCATGCTGGTGTGAATAACCTGAGACGTACCTCCCTGGACTACATGAAAAGAGACATAGAGGAGCTCTCTGATCATGTAGCCCAGGCAGGTATGACCCTGACCTTGAGTAGTATCTTACCCTCACCAAGAATGATGCCACAGTATAAATAAAAAATTATCAATTTTAACAATTGGCTAAAGTTCTGGTGTCATTCAAAGAGGATTCAGTGTCTGTCAGCCTGGGATGACATGCTCGACAAGCCACATTGCTTCACTAGGGACGGCTTGCACCTGTCACCTCTGAGCTTTCGGATACTGGAAAAGGCTCTTGCCACCCCCATAGTGCCTTTTTAGACAAGGCTCAAAAGACAAACCCATCTCAATAGACAACACAAGGAAAATAAACTAAGGGTAATGCTACTCAATGCCAGAAGTCTAAACCTCAAAATGCAAGCACTCGAAGCTCTCCTCAGTATGGAGAATATCGATGCCTGTGCAGTAACAGAGACCTGGTTCAAGGCTCCTGAGAGCACCCCCAGCACTACCAGGTTATACCTCATACCATTCTTTTCGGCCCCAAAACTCGGACCGAACCACAAAGGGAGGGGGAGTATCCATATTTATCAAGGATACCCACACCTCCAGGTTAATGGCACTGCATGAAGCATTGGAGACCATCCATGTGCAACTAACAGTGGACAAAACTGCCTTTCAGTTTGTAGCCTGCTACAGACCACCATCCCAAACTCAGGAACCTCACTCGGCTTTCCTGAGAACACTGGAGAATATGAAGGTCTCTCCAAACACCTTTATATTGGGTGACTTCAACTACCCAAACATAGACTGGGAGCACTACTTAAGCCCCAACACCCTAGCCCAAAGGTTCCTAGAATCTATTATTGGACACCTACAGGAATGCATGGATCATGCTATCCCAAATAAAACCAAGACTCACTCCTCCAAAGGCAGGAGACCTGTCTGGTGGACCCTAGTCATAAATAAGCTATACAACAGAAGGAGGACGCTACTACATGATAGAGCAAAATCCCAAAAAGGGAAGGCATCTCTGATCAGTACTAGCAAGAAACTACGATCTCTCATAAAATCATCTAAGGCCAGCTTCGAAAGAAAAATTGCACAAGACGCTAAAGATAATCACAAGGCCTTCTTTAGTTATGTCAGGAACCTGGGTGGCAACTCCCAGATATGCTCTGAGTTAGTGCAAAATGACAAAAAATACACTAAACCCACAGACATTGCCAACATCCTGGCAGACAGGTTCAGTGCAAACTCCCACCCCTTCCCCCCCAAAAGAGCAAATGTCTATCCAAACAGAGTGTAGCCTCCCTGACATCACAGATGCACAGGTGAGAGCTGCCCTCTCCAAAGCAAAAAACACAGCATCAATGGGACCAGACGGTGTCCCGGGCTACGTCTTACATGAGCTCCAAGAAGAACTGAACCCTCACATAAAGTCAATGTTCAATTTCAGCCTTACTACAGGATATGTACCCAAGGAATGGCGTACAGCAACAGTGGTCCCACTCCACAAAGGTGGTGCCACAACGGACCCCAGAAACTATCGCCCTATAAGCCTGACTAGCCTGGTCTGCAAAGCTATGGAGCGTATCATCATGGAACTCATAAACAAAGACATTGGGAACCTCCAAACACTGGATCCTACCCAATTTGGCTTTGTTAAGGGCAGATCTTGCCTCTTGAACTTGGTCGACATCTTTGAAACAGCCACCAAGGCCATAGATGAAGGGAAGGTAGTCCACTCAGCCTACCTGGACCTCGCAAAAGCCTTCGACACAATACACCACTTGGGCATCATAAATAAGCTCACCAGCTTAAATATCAACCCCTATGTCAAAAGATGGGTTGCAAACTGGCTCAAGGATAGAACCCACATGGTCAGAATTGCAGGTGCCATGTCAGACTCTAAACCAGTTACAACTGGTGTCCCACAAGGCTCAGTCCTGGGACCTCTCTTGTTCGGTATATATTTCTCTGAGGTACAGGCTAACATGGGAGGACTATGGCTGACCAAGTTCGTAGATGACTGCAAAACTGGGTGCCATAATCGACTCACCGACTGACACAAGCATCCTCCAAAAGGGTCTCACAGAGACGGATAACTGGTGCCAGAATCATGGCCTAAAGCTAAATGCCAAAAAATGCATAGTTATCCCCTTTGGGAAAAACAAAGTGCCCACAAATTACCACATAGGTGGTAATCCATTAAGTACGGAAGAAGTAATTAGGGATTTGGGGACCCAAGTAGACAGCAATCTCTCCTTTGACAATCACATTGCCAAAGTGGTTAGAAAGACCTTCTATATAGCCCACCTTATCATGAAAGGGTTCACATCTAGATCAAGAGAGGTCATTGTGCCCCTCTGCTCATCACTCATCAGGCCCATAATTGAATACAATGCCCCATTTGGGATGTACCTTACCCGACACCTGCAGCAACTGGAAAGACCCCAAAATTACCTCACCAAGAGGATCAAGGGACTCAAACAGATGCCCTACACAGTTAGGCTAAAGAAACTCCAGCTCTACTTAGTTGCTTACCACCTACTCAGAGGTGATCTGTGCCTGACGTATAAAGCCATGTCCAACCCAGAATTAATGGACATGCTCCACCTCAGGAAATCCAATCCCTTAGAGCTGCACGCTCCAGGGACTTAAACCTCAGCACAGAAATAAATAGGACATGCTGGAGGGACAGATTCATATCCCAGAGGCTCCCCTCACTCTGGAACAAAGTCGCAATCCATGTTAGGCAGAGCCCCTCAATGACCCTCTTCAAGAGAAATCTTGACGAGTGGATGGGAGAGCGTAGGTTTACCCCTGGGATCTCTTCTGTGTCCCTACTAGACAAAGGCACAGTAAACTAACCTTAAAAGGGCTATCTTCTGTGACCTACTATACAGAGGCACAGTCAACTAATCTAAAAGGGTGGCAAAAGCCAAACACACTCTGGCTAGACTTATAAATGCCCTAGGGTAGATATCCTAGTATCAACCTATGAACCTATGAACCTATGAAGAACACTCCTCCTGGGTCCATCTCATTTGCTCACTTACCTGAGTACAGTGAGATCATATTCTGAGTCTTGTGTTCATACAGAGAGGAGATTTGAGAAGGCCAGCCCACTTAGGTTCTTCTTTCCTCTCTTGTTGCACTTAAAAAAAATAAATTTTTTTTGCACTTTATTCATTTGCTTTTGCTGTAGTTGTGTTTCCTCCTACTCTAATTTGCTTTTCTTAAAAGTACTCAATTTTATTTATTCTGCTGCAATTATTACTGCTTGGTTTTAGACTGATTGAATTGTGACTGTTATTCTAAGTCTTTTGGTTTAAGCACTTGGGCTTCATACAGGCTGTTTTACATTAAGAAGGTTTGTGGTCTGCACTGTTGTGGCAGGACAGGTAGCTTACATCCTTCTAAGCTGCGAATTGCTGATTGAAGGCCCAGTGTCTGCTGTTCTAAAAGTGTATTAGTTCTGGCTTAAGCACTTGAGCTTCAGGCCAGTTATTCTACATTAAGAAGGTTTGTGGTCTGCACTCTTGTGGGAGGAGAGGCTGGATTCTGCCTTTCTGAGCTGGGAATTTCTGGTCACAGGCTTATTGTGACTGCTTATTTGAACAGTTTCTTTCTGAAATTGGTGCACCTTGTTGCTGTAGCATAGACCAGATTCAGGCCTGCTGAATCTAGCTTTGTTTGTATAACTTGAGGCATTGATCCGGGCCATCTTTTTTGGAGAAGGTTCCCCTGCATCCTAGTAAGCAGGGGTGTGCAGTTAGAACTTGTCTGATTGAAGATTGCTGGAACAGGGCTCAGTTTTGAGCTTTTTTTCTGGTTAATTGGGTAACTTGTTTAAATCAGTTTGTTTGTTTTCTATTGTTTTATATATATATATATATATATATATATATAATTGCACTTTATTCATCTGCTTTTACTGTATTTGTGTTTCTTCCTACTTTATTACTGGGGGCATTGACTACAACTCTGATCCGTGATATATAACAATAATTATTCTTTTTCTGTGCTTTTAAACTGGTTTTTTTTAGTGTATCTGCTTTATTTTCTGAAAAAAAAAAAAAAAATATATATATATATATATATATACATATATATATATATATATATATATATATATATATATATATATATATACTTGTTTCCTGACTTTCTAAGCTAGTATAGTCCAGTTTTCAGGTTAGTGCTGAATTCAGGGCTGTGTTACAAATCTCTGTGTTTGCCCATACCTTACTTGGATAGAAGGAAGTTTCTCTGTTCACCTGTGAGATGGGGGAGCTTTGAGCAGCCTATCTGTCCCTGGAGGAGTGGTTTCAGCCCAGAAATTAGTAGTTTATTGCCCATTTTGGACTAATTTCTATCTCTTTCATTTCCCTGCTATAAATACCATATTTGCCCGGTTTTGCACGCCGGGCAGCACCGGTTAGCTAGGGTAAAACTATTCCCAGCTCCACAAAGTCTCCTCTTCAATTTTTCCCTTGGAACTAGACAAACTTTCAACTTAAGCATTCAAGCCTTTCATTTCTCAGCCCGGCACTTGCTCAAAATGTATAGCAAGCACTTATAAACTCTATCACTAGACCCTCCTGTACTGTACAGAAGGACAAGACATCCAGTAAAACAGTTCACTGTACCGATCCAGGCAGGTCCAAAAGGCAATTTCAGGTGTACTCTCCAGTCCAACTGGTGAATCTGGGCATTTTGAGGCAATGTTACAACTGCCTCATTTACACAGACAATCCCCTCCTCCTACCACCAAACACTAATACATGCGAGAGATGCAGTTATAAAGCCAAATTAGAGGCTAAGCTCTCTCAACCCAAGACTGTATCAGACAGTCAAGAGGAAAAGGGAAATATCACACCACCAGTCTTACATAGACCCATTAAACCAGCACCGGCAAAAAACACACATAAATACATGAAAACATACTCGGAGGCTCTAAATAAAAATCTGCAAAACCAATAGAGACCTCCAAAGCAAACATCCAAGCAACCTCCACCCCCAATACAAACTATGAAACACATACTTCACAAAACCAGTGTGCCATGCAATCACAGCCCTTAAGGCAAAATAACATACCCAACATACTAGTAATAGGTGGCTCTATAGTCAGGCACACTGATGTTCCACTCACTAGGCTGAATTAGGAGAAGGTTACTGTTAGCTGCCTGTCAGGTGCCAGGATCCGCCACATAACACAAGCACTCAGGTCACTCCAGAACAAGTACAATTATGACTCTGTCATTGTCCATGTTGGTGTGAATGACCTGAGCCGTACCTCCCTGGACTACATGAAAAGAGACATGGAAGAGCTCTCTGATCATGTAGTCTAGGCCAGTATGACCCTGACCGTGAGCAGCATCCTGCCCTCACCAAGAATGATACCACGGTATAAAGAAAAAATTCTCGATTTCAACAATTGGCTAAGTTTTTGGTGTCATTCAAAGGGGATCCAGTGTCTGTCTGCCTGGGATGACATGCTCGACAAGCCACGCTGCTTCACTATAGATGGCTTGCACCTGTCACCCTTAGGCTTTCGAATACTTGCCAAGGCTCTTGCCACCCCCATAGTTCCTTTTTTAGGCAAGGCTCAAAAGACAAACCCACTGCCGTAAATAGCACAAGTAACAAAAAACTGAGGGTAATGCTACTCAATGCCAGAAGTCTAAACCTCAAAATGCATGCACTTGAGGCATTCCTCAGTATGGAGAAAATTGATATATGTGCAGTAACAGAAACCTGGTTTAAGGCTCCAGAGAGCACCCCAGCACTACCAGGTTACAGCTCATACCATACATTTCAGCCACAGAACCCAAACCGAAATACAAAAGGCGGGGGCGTATCCATATTCATCAAGGATACCCACACCTCTAGGTTAGTGGCACAGCACGATGCATCAGAGATTATCCACGTGCAACTAATAATGGGCAAAACTGCAATTCAAATTGTAGCTTGCTATAGATCACCCACCATGTTCCAGGACCCCCATTCCGTGTTTCTGGAAACACTGGGAAACATAAAGGTCCTACCAAACACCCTAATATTGGGTGATTTCAATTACCCAAACATTAATTGAGAGAACTACTCAAGTACTAACTCTCTTGCCCAAATTTTCCTAGAATTTATAAATTCAAAAGCCCTGGTTCAACTGGTCAACACTCCTACCAGAGGTGACAACATATTGGACCTGGTCATCACCAACATGGGTGACTGGTGTTCAACACCAGAGGTCATCCCCTCGCTGGTTAAATCTGACCATAAACAAATCACTCTGGATATCCCTATTCTGCCCCCTCCCCCAGACAAGTAAGCCACCATGAAAAACTTTTCAAAAGCAAACTTCATGTTACTTAAAACCGAGGTGGAAAGTTTCAAAGCCCCCATGCTGAAGGATAACACTGCCCAAGCTGCAAAATCTTTTACTAATGCATTCTACGGGCAGCTACAAGAATGCATGGATCGTGCCATCCCAAGCAAAACCAAGACTCACTCCTCCAAGAAAAGGAAACCAGTCTGGTGGACCCCTGCCATAAACAAGCTATACAATAGAAGGAGGAAACTAGTACAGAAAAGAGTAAAATCCCAAGAAGGGAAGACATCCCTGATCAGTATCAGCAAGAAACTACGATCCCTCATAAAATCATCCAAGGCAAGCTTTGAAAGAAAAATTGCCAATGACTCCAAAGATAACCAAAAGGCATTCTTTAGCTATGTCAAAAATCTAAGTGGCAATGCTCAGATCTGCTTGGAGTTAGTGCAGAATGGCACAAAATACACTGAACTGACTGATATTGCCAACATCCTGGCAGACAGGTTCAGCGCAAACTTCGCCCCCATCTCACCCCCAAAAGGACCCATAACCATACCAGAAGAATGTAGAGTCCCTGAAATCACAGACACTCAGGTTAAAACAGCCCTCTCCAAAGCCAAAAACTCAGCATCAGTGGGACAGGACAGTGTCCCAAGCTGCATCCTACACGAGCTCAAAGATGAACTAACTCCTCACCTAAACACACTGTTCAACCTCAGCCTCTCCACATGCTACATACCCATAGAGTGGCACACAGCAATGGTTATCCTGCTCCACAAAGGTGGAGCCACAACAGACCCTGGGAACTATCACCCTATAAGCCTGATTAGCTTGGTCTGCAAGGCTATGGAGCGCATCATCATGGAACTCATTAACAGAGACATTGGGAACCTCCAAACACTGGACCCTGCCCAGTGTGGCTTTGTTAAGGTCAGATCATGCCTCATAAACCTGGTGGACTTCTTTCAGACAGTTACCAAGGCTATAGATGAGGGAAAGGTGGTACACACAGCCTACCTAGACCTTGCTAAGGCCTTCTCAGAGGTACAGGCAAGTACAGGAGGACTATGGCTTACCAAGTTCGCAGACGACTATAAACTAGGGGCTATATTTGACTCTCCGGCCAACACAGACATCCTCCAAAAGGGTCTCACTGAAACGGATACCTGGTGTCAAAATCATGGCCTCAAGCTAAATGCCAAAAAGTGCATAGTCATCCCCTTTGGAAAAAACAAAGTACCCACAAACTACCACATAGGTGGCAGTCCCCTAAATACGGAAGACGTAATAAGGGATCTGGGGACCCAAGTAGATAGTAATCTCACCTTTGATAATCACATTGCCAAAGTAGTTAGAAAATCCTTCTACATGGCCCACCTAATCACGAAAGGGTTTGCATCCACATCAAAAGAGGTCATTGTGCCCCTCTACTCATCACTCATCAGACCCATCTTAGAGTACAATGCCCCATTTGGGATGTACCTTACAAGACACCTGCAACAGCTGGAAAGACCACAGAAGTACCTCACCAAGAGGATCAATGACCTTAAACAGATGCCCTATGCAGCTCTACTGAAGAAACTCCAGTTGTACTCGGTTTCATACCACCTACTCAGAGGTGATCTCTGCCTGACATGCAAGGCCATGTCCAACCCAGAATTGATGGACATGCTCCACCTAAAGAAAACCTTATCCCCTTGAGCCACATGCTCTAGGGATCTAAACCTTACCACAACAATAAATAGGACGTGCTGGAGTGATAGATTCCTGTCCCAGAGACTTCCTATGCTTTGGAACAAGATCCCAATCTACATTAGGCAGAGCTCCTCGCTAACACTCTTCAAGAGAAACCTTGAGGAGTGGATGGGAAACAGAATGTTTACCTCGGGGATCACTTCAGTGGCTCTGCTGGACAGGGACACAGGGAACTAATGTAAGGGGACGGCGAAAGCCAACACATTCTGGCTAGGCTTATAAATGCCTTCGGGCAGATAGCCTAGTATCCACCTATGAACCTATGAACCTATGAACCTAATCACTCCAAAGTCTCTCTTTTGTCTCTCTGCTGCTGTAGAACTCTGCAAGGCACAAGGCAGGAGCTTGCTGTGCTGTATACTAGCACAAAAAAACCTTGCAAATGCGGGTTTTATAGCAGGGAAATGAAAGAGATAGAAATTAGCCCAAAATGGCCAATAAACTACTAATTTCTGGGCTGAAACCACTGCTCCAGGGACAGATAGGCTGCTCAAAGCTCCCTCTCTCACAGTGAACAGAGAAACTTCCTTCTATCCAAGTAAGGTATGGGCAAACACAGAAACTTGTAACACAGCCCTGAATTCAGCACTAACCTGAAAACTGGAATATACTAGCTTAGAAAGGCGGGAAAACAATTTTTTTTTCCAGAAAATAAAGCAGATACAATAAAAAAAAACACTTTAAATGCACAGAAATGGCTATCACATGTGAGTGTGTAGCCTACAACAGTTAAACAGGTAATTTAAACACAAAAAAATGACTTTGTTAAAGTGCAGGCAGTAAAATAAGTACAATATGTAGCTGAAACAAGCTTTTTAAATCACAGAAACTCTAGAAAATTGGGGTTTTAGGCAGAATTAGCTAAAGGCAGCAAGAAAATGCAGAAAAATGATACTTAATCACTCCAAAGACTCTCTTTTGTCTCTCTGCTGCTGTAGAACTCTGCAGGGCACCATGCAGGAGCTTGCTGAGCTGTATACTAGCACAAAAAACTTGCAAATGCAGGTTTTATAGCAGGGAAATGAAAGAGATAGAAATTAGCCCAAAATGGCCAATAAACTACTAATCTCTGGGCTGAAACCACTGCTCCAGGGACAGATAGGCTGCTCAAAGTTCCCTCTCTCACAGTGAACAGAAAAACTTCCTTCTATCCAAGTAAGGTATGGGCAAACACAGAAACTTGTAACACAGCCCTGAATTCAGCACTAACCTGAAAACTGAACTATACTAGCTTAGAAAGGTGGGAAAACAAGTGTATATATATATATTTTTTTTTTTTTTCAGAAAATAAAGTAGATACAATCAAAAAAACAGTTATAATAACTCTTGAGATGAAGAATCCTAAGGATTGGCACCATTTCTTCTCCTTTAAAAGTCCCAAAGAGATCTCCATTTGTGGTAACAGTGTACCTCTGTTTGGAGTAACAATGTATCTCTGTTTGTAGTAACAATGTTTTATCGAGTAGCAGGCTTCATAATTTCATTATAAGCTTGACTGCTGACATAGTGCCTTTGAGTTAGTTAATTCTTACTGGTTGGTGTTCTCTCCACTAAAACTAACATCATGGCTGGCGTCTGATATGCATGGCTTCATGGCTGAGGGGGTCTTTCTAATCATCCTTGACTATGCGGCACCCTGAAAAACATGCTGTTGGTTGGGGGGGGGGCCGAAAACATGATCATTCATTCTCAGGTTATGCACTTCACCCTAAATAGGGTTTTGATATGACCATGTTAGGTTAAAGATGGTAATCAGTAAATGAACATGAGACAGGTAAGCACTTTAAAGTGGTAACCCACAGTAAGCAATCTCAGTGCTTACCTAGGATTTTTACAAGAGCAAATGTTCCGATATTCAAAGATATCTTGAAAACTTGTATTTCAGAATGTTTTATAAATACTGTCAGGATGACAGATACTATAACTTTCAACTTTTTTGCTCAAGAATTTTGGGAATAGCAAAAAATAATGGCAGAATAAAGGATAAAAAACAAAACTACTTTTTAGTATTACTCTAATTTTGGACAATAAGAAGTCTGAAGCTCTGGCATTACTGATAGTCTGTAATCCTGAATGATTTACCGGCAAATTAAATATTTATGAGGGATATGACAATACTATGAGGCAAAATAGGGACATTTTGTGAAATCAAGAACAATGACAGGTATGCATTACTTCTGATGACTACTAAACGACAGTCATTGACCTGGCATGGCAGCACTGCATTACTTCTGATGACTACTAAACGACAGTCATTGATCTGGCATGCAGCACTGCATTACTTCTGATGACTACTAAACGACAGTCATTGATCTGGCATGCAGCACTGCATTACTTCTGATGACTACTAAACGACAGTCATTGATCTGGCATGCAGCACTATATTACTTCTGATGACTACTAAACGACAGTCATTGATCTGGCATGCAGCACTGCATTACTTCTGATGACTACTAAACGACAGTCATTGATCTGGCATGGCAGCACTGCATTACTTCTGATGACTACTAAACGACAGTCATTGATCTGGCATGCAGTACTGCATTACTTCTGATGACTACTAAACGACAGTCATTGATCTGGCATGCAGCACTGCATTAGTTCTGATGACTACTAAACGACAGTCATTGATCTGGCATGCAGCACTGCATTACTTCTGATGACTACTAACGACAGTCATTGATCTGGCATGCAGCACTGCATTACTTCTGATGACTACTAAACGACAGTCATTGATCTGGCATGCAGCACTGCATTACTTCTGATGACTACTAAACGACAGTCATTGATCTGGCAGGCAGCACTGCATTACTTCTGATGACTACTAAACGACAGTCATTGATCTGGCATGCAGCACTGCATTACTTCTGATGACTACTAAACGACAGTCATTGATCTGGCATGCAGCACTGCATTACTTCTGATGACTACTAAACGACAGTCATTGATCTGGCATGCAGCACTAACGTCATACAGTCAATTGCTGTTTGCTCAAATCAGTGTAGAACTGGCATTGCTATGTCTTTTGTTTGTGTGTGTGTGAGGGGGGCTATAGTGTTAGAGTAATGAGCTGGCTATAATTTTCTTTCATTTTCTATAACAAATGGCATCAGAGCTGTCATAGTTCTCTTTGGGGAGGGCGAAGCCATTGCCATGTTAGCCATAATTTCTTTCCCTTATCATCACAAGCATTGACCTCACAGAGTATAGGTGGCTATTGGTGGTTTGGCAGGAAGAGAATTTGTGAGAATATAACTTCTCTTTGCCGCAGTGCCTCACTGAGTAGGATTGCCATTTCGCTGCACTTTGCTCTAGTTGAGTTCTTCGCTGTGTTTTTTTCCGTGTGGGGCATGCACGCCCTCCTTATCTATGTAGTTTTCCTGCAGCACCTCAAAGACATGCAGGAGGAGAATTGGCATTCTTCCAGTTTACCTGAAGGTGAATATGCACTCTGCATGTGTGTATGCATGTGTGTGAAAAAATATTACTAACCTTTACTTGTGTACACACACAAAAATGCTGGGCACATCCATAACTCTTCTGGGTAGTAATAACAATGTAGTTACCAATTAACAAGTAATGATCTTTCAAAGGCAAAGAATACATCATAGAACATTCACAGCTTTAGAGTTTCTAGAGGTCTAATGGCCTCCTCACCGCAGACTGTATAAGTGGATTTTGAGATAGACTTTATGGTGGCCTCTGCCCTCTACCCCACCTATTCTAAAAGCAGCCCTGGTCAAAGGTGGGCACAGAAGGTTGCTATAACCTGTGTGTTGAGGCTGGGGATTGTTGTGGTCATTACTTATTAAATTCTCCTAACAATTAAATACTGAAGGCGTGCAAAGAAGGTCAATATAGTGTGGTGTTGGAGCTGGGGAGAGTGTAGTCATTGTTTAATTTACTTTTTTAAAAGACCCCAGAGGTGTGCCTGATTAGGGGCAATGTACTGTCTAGGAGCAACAAGTTGGAATTCATCACTTTGATCGTTATTTTGTTTCACTTTCTTCACAATTACACATCAGGCACACATACGGATGGCTGCTTTTGGGGGTGGGGTTGAGAAATGAGGAGGTATGCTACAATACGCAAGACATACGTCACTTGACATATATGACTGTGGCCATTTGAACCTCTGCTTTCAACTCAATCTAACATTAGAGAGCTGTACAGCAAGTAACTGTGTTTGTTTCTTAGGGTGTATAGGAAGACTGGGAGCATTCTCTGGTAGGATTTATGTATCTTTTCAATCTTTTGAATTGTTAGTTTATTGTGAGCTACTATTTTTGTCAGCTTTGAACATTAAGCCTTGGGCACAACTTATGTCTTCCTTGAAATTAAAAATAAGATTGAAATTCTTTTCTTGCTTATGATTTTTCTTCAAACTACCATTGGATCAAAAGGATGGGAAAATGCTCAAAAATGTACCTCACAGCATCTACAACCCTGGTGATTCAGACCACCAGCTTAATTTAGTTATTTCCTATTCAGTTATTACTTGTGATGTCTTGGCCAGGAAAGATGCATTGAAAGGATGCAAGGAAAGGTAATGCTAAAAAGCAACACTGAATTTATTTTCTTAATCATAATGCTTGTTGAAGTCATCATTAGATGAAAAGTTGTAAAAAAAAAAAACTTTAAAATGCACTTCAGAGCATATAGAAAGCCATTACTTTTTGAAACAGAAACAAAGAGTAAGATAAAATGTGAGAAAAGGAAGAAAAACATATTGAGCATGGTGTGGGAATACTGGGACTGGGGCAGGGGGAGCAGTGGACATCGTCTGCAGGGGGGTAAAACAGTAGGCCGTGGGAGGCACCATGGAGCCCTTTGCCCAGTTTACTATTTCACCTAATGGCAGCCCTGTATGTAGGACTGCTGTAATTTGTCATCAATGCAACTAAATGCCACTCACTGTCCTCTGTGAGGTGAGCCAACATAGAGTACAGTTTGGTCTCTGCATATTACTCCTTAAAACTCTGCAGCATGAACTAAAAGGCTGTTTAGGAGGGGTGTCAGTAACAAGGTGATACTTAAACTAGAAGTGTCCAGGAAACACAACCTGACACTTACCGGGGACCCTCAAATTGCTAGCACCAATTCTACTGGCGGGATATGTTAATTTTGCTTTGCTTGTTAAATACTGACAGGATATCATATATTACACCTCTGTTGATTTTGCTTCATATTTTTCTCCTGTCGGTCTAATTGGTTTAATTTTCTGGTAATCCCTGAAGATTGCAGTCAGCAATGCTGGATATTAGAGTTTAATATTTATTACATTTCAAAAAAATTCATGCTGAAGTAAACCCTGTTGTTCTGTTAATATTTTTAATTGAATTGCAATAATATCTAAACAATGTTTGTGATGGGGAGGACTTTGCCCTCCTCACATTACATTTTGCTTTGTCTAGAATTCTTAAGCAAAGAAACTGAAATGTATGGAGGAACGCTCCTTATTTTGAGTCTTAAAATGTCAGTGGTAGTCTTAAAACATCTGTTTCCCCTCTTCCTCATTGAAACATTTTGTCACACATGCATGGCTAAGATTGTTTTTATAGATAACTATGGTAAATAATATTAAACAATATTAATTCATGAAAATAACTTTTTTTTGTACACAGGAAGGAACAGTTACTGTTAATCATGCTGCAAACTTTCTAGATAAAGTTCATAAGTGTTACACACTTTACACTTTTGTACCACATTGTAAGAAGTACTGTTCTCTGTTTTGGAAACAGAAAGTTGGGCTGACAGTTATTTGAACACATTACTGTGTAGCCATTACTATCATTGTGTTAGGAGAGTTGGACATTTGAGATTTACCTTGGCTGTCTGTGGGAGGAAAACAAATAACTACTGGTGTTTGCTCATTATTCTGGATTTTCAGGACTAATGCAATTTGTGTGAAGCAACTTGGAGTACTTTAATGTGTGGCTACTTCAATCAAACTGCTCTGAGATGACCTGCAGCATTTCTTTGCAAAAACTGAAAACTGGCTAGAACAATCTAAAATACCTCTAATAACAAATAAAACTAAACTTATCGTATTTTCATCTTCAACACCACAATCAAAGTATTCCAACTTACAAATATTATTGGTCAGCAATATAACTGAGGTAGTGCAAAATACAAAACTGTTGTGAATCATAACTAATCACACCGATTAAATCAGTACAGCCAACAAACAGTTCAAAAATAAACATATCCAGAAACTAGGAGTTTTTGTAAGTCAAACATTTTCTAACAGAATATGTAACTAAGACTAAAGCTCAGACTTATCTAGTCCCTAATAACCTATATTTCTTATCATTATTCATTATCCTACAGTCCCCTCAACTAGCAAAACCAGAGTATTTTTCTAATAAATTTGCAAACTTCTAAGTAACCACAATAATTGAACACATGACTGTCCGACATTTCACCCCCTTAACTGGCTGGACCTATCTAATCTACTAGCCTTTTCTCATATTACAACTGACGACAACATCATCTATACCCCAGACAGATGCCCTGCTGCCAGGCAGTTATTAAACTGGTAAACACCCAACATAGAATTCACTAAACCAACACCAATTATTCATGCTAAACTATTATACTCAGTCACAAAAGTTGTCAAAAATAGCTCATCTGCAATTTAAAATGTCATTGAAGACATACTGCTCAATAAAATTCTCTGCCTCTTCTAACAACTCTATAACTAGGGCCCTTTTTATTCTAAACCTTATCCTGTCTATCATTTAAAATCTCAGTGAAATCATATTGGTCAATAAATAGCTTTGTCATTATCATAACCCCTTGTCATGCAGTCAAATGAAATATCACAAAATTCTTACATGTGTACCTAAATAATTTCCAGGTACATATCTCAAATGAATTTCCACTGTCTGGATGAAAAATACATCTGCCTTATTCGGTGTCTGCATGTTAAATTACAGCGTGACAAAATACATAGACTGTAAAGTAACACTTAAGGTTCCATACACATGTCTGCATGTAGCATGCTGTGATTATACAGCATGCATAACATCACCGTTATGTATCTCTGAGTATCATGTAGTACATTTCTGCTGTTAGCGCATGTGAATGTATGTAATGTGGAATTTGTCTCCTTGGCCAAATAAAAAAATAAATAAATCGGAAAACCCACTTCATCTCAAAACGTTCTTTTTCCTCTCACAATAAGTCTCCTTTTTATCTTGACTTAGTCAACTTAGTTAAAAGCTATTTTATTACCAAATCAGCAACATTCCTTCCCCCACCTCTCCTGCCATGTTAAGCCTTTAAACTCTAATCCACTCAATAACATGTTACATTTTTACTTCATCACTATCTTTGTTACAGCTGTTCACATCCACCTAGGGAAAAATTAAAATTTTCATCACAGAGGTTCCCTATTAGACCCTGAACTCCTTAAAAAGGCTGTTTTCTGCAGTTTATATTTCAAGCCTTCACTAAATCTGACGTTGCCATCTGTAGTTCATTCTCTGCACTATAAGATCATTTGCACCTTTTCTTTCTTTCAGGTCTGCACCCTACAGCTGTACTTCACTGAAACATGCAAACCCTTATTGCTTTCCAACGATGACCAGCTTGCGTCTCCTTATAGTTTTCTAACTTACCTTCTTTCCTTCTGTGTTCTTTCCCCCATTGAACTTCTATTCCATCTGATACAATTCACTACTGTAAATATTGTTCTAGCTACCTTTTACAAATCATTTAAAACCACAGTGTTCACAAATAGTTGCAAAAAATGCAATATTACGCACATTGCAAATAGTCCCATATTATTTTATCTATTAAGATACTTCGCTTGTTATTATATTATTATTATTATTATTATTATTATTATTTTATTATTATTGTTATTATTATTATTATTGTTATTATTATTATTATTATTACTATTCTTATTGTTGTTATTATTATTATTATTGTTATTATTATTATTATTGTTGTTGTTGTTATTATTATTTTATTATTATTGTTATTATATTATTATTATTATTATTATTATTATTACAGGCTTTCCATAATGCTGCATTGTATATATCTGTGCCAATAGTATGAGTTAAAGAAAATAAAAATATATTTATATATATATATATATATATATAGAGAGAGAGAGAGAGAGAGAGAGATCTACTTCACAATGCCAACATTTCAAAATGCCAACAATCACATGGCCGACATCCGAAATCTCGAGATTGTAAGTTGACCATATAAAAGGAAAATAACATTTAATTTCAACTGCTAGCAGGGGGCTCTGCCCCCCACACCCCCCATAACTTTAATATACCAACTCTGAGATCGCACTACAGTGCAGCAATGGAAATCTTTCCATTCCGCACTATAGTGAGATACCGATCTCCCATTGCCGGCAATCCGAATGTCGATCATATGCTGTCGGCCATATGGTTGTCGGCATTCTGGAGTGTCGGCAATGTCAGGTAGACCCATATATATATGTATGGGATCCGAAAGACAACATAACCGAAAGAGATTCAGCCGGGCATACTTGCGTGAAAGTGCTTTTCACTGAAAAGCACTTTCGCATACGTATGTCTGTTGCGGAGATCGTACTACAGTGGGGATTAGGGAAAATTCCCTGTTCCCCACTGTAGTGTGACCACAGAGTGAGAATATTTAAGTAGGGGGGTGTGGGGGGTGCAGGTGGGCTTGCCCCCCTGAAAAAAACATAAAAGTAATGTTTTTTTTTCTTTTTTTAAAACACACTTTAACGAAAGCACTTTTTCAGTGAAAGCGCTTTTGTTAAAGTGTGTTCGGTGATTGTGGATTTGGACTATTGAACTTTCGTTCAATAGTCCTAGAGCTATATATATATATATGTGTATATATACACATGTACTTTTCTATTCCATCTGATACAATTCACTACTCTAAATATTTTTCTAGGTACCTTTTACAAATCATTTAAAACCAGTGCTCACAAACAGTTAGTCACAAAAAATGCAATATTATATACCTTGGTTCAGCAATGTATTGACCTTAGTCTTACCATATTTCTGCTTAGTTTCTTGCCATACTATCTGAAAATTTCCATATATGTACTGTATTGTATTTCCATCCATTCTGTATATTCCCTTATTGCATGTTATGTAATTACTTCAGAAGTATGCATACTTAAAATGTTATATGTGTTTATCTTTGTTCTTACTATTTGTTTACTTAAAACATTTTTGGGAGCTTTTCTCCTTGGGTCTCTGCTGAAAAAGGGCTTCTAAGAACCCAGACAGACTAACCCAGTTAACAAATGTAAAAATAAATAAATAAAATAAATATTTCCATATTATTTTATCTATTAAGATACTTCACTTATTATTATTATTAGTAGTAGTAGTAGTATTATTATTATTATTATTATTACTATTATTATTATTATTATTATTATTATTATTATTATTATTATTATTACAGGCTTTCCATACTGTACTGTATATGTCTGTGCCTATAGTTTCGCTAAAGCTGAAAAGGGTCTTTGTATGAGTTAAAAGAAAAAAATATATATATATATATATATATATATATATATATATATATATATATATATATATATATATATATACAGTAATGTAAAAAACACAAAATTCATGAAAACCATAGAGAACTTCAGAAAAAAAAGTGAAAAAAAGAAAAAATGATGACTGTCCACACAGATAAAACTAAGTGCTTTCTTTCATTTTAATCACAACAAACATCTTCAGAACTGACCAGTGAATCAATTAGTCAAGTTTAAATACAAAATTTGGTTAATAAATAAACCAATCAAATGCCCATTCATCTAATTGTTAATTAATACATACCATTTTCTTAAAGGCAAAAATATCAAATGTAAAATATTCTGCTTGACATGTATACAAAAAGCTTATAGCACATACAAATGCGTGCCTGCTGCAACAATACTTGTCAAATTAATTATTTAATAGTGTAATCTGTTGTTTAAAAGTCATTTAACATTTAAAGTCTAATTCAGACCAGGAATATGATCTGCCCTAAGGAAAACCTGCCATCTAAGGTCCTTGTTTTCAAGGGCACTGTTGAATTCAGTGACAAATAGAGTCAAATCTATTTCATCCAACACAAAAAATACAATTTTTTTTTTTAAATTAGAACACTCCAAGGCATGTTTGGCTAAAGCATTGTTACTGTCTTTATTTCTAATAGCCAAATGGTGTTCGTAAATCCTTTTGTAAAGTGCTCTAGTTGTTTTCCCCACATAGAAATTATGACAGGTGGAGCACGTTGCCAAATATACTTCCCCCATACTTTTGCAGTTGTATCTGCCTTTACTAACCACCATTTTATTAATGTGTGGAAAAATATATTTTTTGATGAATCAATGAACCTGCATTATTTACAGTTATAACATGGATAGATGCCAGTAGCACCTCTAACACTTTTATGTTCTCCTATTTCTAAAATAGACTTTAGACTTGCAACCTTTTTGTAAATGAAATGTGGGTGGTCCCCTAATACTCTAGCTAAGTCTCGGTTTCCCAAAATAACTTCCATTTGTTAGAAATTACCTGTTCAGTACTATAGCAGGCAATACTAATCGGAACAGGAAAGGCACAGTCCATTTCTTTTGCTTTACCACTGTTGTGGTTAGTAATAAACCCACTAGTTAAAATTGGTGGGAATTTCTCCATCCTAACCAATAATATCTGCTCAAAAATTTCTCTCAGTTTTTCATATGGATACCCTCTCTGGACAACATACCTCTCAACCTGGAAACATCAAAAATCTGGACAAGGCCCATGAAAATAGGTACAAATCGGTACGCAGATTAACATAAAATTTGGATATGCAATTATGTAACCATGCCCACTCCAACAGAATCATGGGATACCAAATTTCAAATGCAAACCGATGAACAGACAACCAAAATATGGTACCGGAGTACCCCTGCAGCCATTCCAATGTCCCATTACCTGGCTATTTAACCCCATTTACCATAAACACTAATGTGCATACTGCTTTACTTCTGCAATGAGTATTTGGATTTTATTTTTACATTTTATAGCACAATGAACAAACACTAATAGACATCTGCTAAACAAAGCAATGATGTCTCACAATGAAAACAGACTCAGCCCTGTGCACTACAGTCAGAGCAACATACCACTATGCCAAATCAAAGACAAACTGAAATGGCTATCATTTAGTGAATTCAGTTCTCACTTCTCACCATAGCTCTCAACCTCTTAGCACAAAAAAACTGTCCAAAGCCAATAATGGGGGAATACAGCCCCAAAAATAGGGACAAATTTCAAATACTGATTTTATAACCTTAGAAATTGTTAAAATAAAAGGTTTGGTGTTACCATTTATTTTCTGAAGAATATGAAGTCTGAAATGCAAATGCTTGTCATTTAGTGAATTCTGAAATCCAGAAAACCACAGATTTTATGAGGAACAGAATAAAAATATGAGGCATACATTTGGAAAGTTTTCAGAAGGAGTGGTGGGTAGGGAATTTAGGCTCTTGTTACCTGTCCAAAGTATGAGCCTGAGTACCTCCTCTAGCCACCAGGTATATTGACCTGGGGCATTTCACACACACACACACACACACACACACACACACACACACACACACACACACACACACACACACACACACTGAATGTGTGCATGGCATAGTGAGAAATAACCTCTTACTTCTCATAGTCCTAAATGGCTCTGGACTGGTGCTGATAATCAGAAAAATAATAATCAGAAAACCTACAAGTTATCACAAATAAAGCTTCAATAATTGTGTCAACTTTTTTTTCAAAACTACAACTCAGCACTTCAGGAATATTACAACTATGCAAAAATGACTAAAAAGATGTTAGCAATTCAAATTAGAACAGTCGTCTTGAAGGCAAATTTAACATTGTTCACTTTCACTCCCTCCAATAAATAAGTGGTGTTTTATTAATGTGTGTGCATAGTAGGTACAGGGTATAAAAGCATCAGCAGAGTTTATATGGTCTACATTTAGATTTATGCTTGGGGGAAAAGCAAGTCGCACTACAACAGACATATCATCGGGAAGTACAGATGTATTTTGGGAGTCAAGTTCATCCTTTGCCAAAACACTTGCCTTGGGGCATCGTCTGCCACTGTTTGAAAGTGAAAATTACTATGGTGATAAAAAGCAATGCAGGGAAGGGAAAAGAACTATATTGTGGATTATACGGAGGACACAAGCAATGACAAAAATAAAACACACACACCCTTTCCATGCAATTGCAGCATAATAAAAATGGCTGTATTTCTGTATTCACAGATTCATAGGTGTGTACTAGGCTAATGCCCTGAAGCCTTTACAAGCCTAGCCCATAGGATTATTTATTTATTTATTTATTTATTTATTTATTTCATAGGTTCATAGGTGTGTACTAGGCTAATGCCCTGGAGCCTTTACAAGCCTAGCCCATAGGATTACCCTGTTTATTATACAATTACATCTGTGTGAGGGACTTAATGCTATTAATGCATTCAGCATTCCCTACATTTAAGTACGAATATGAAGTGAAAATTCAAACGAAAAAAAATACTAAACACAGTCAAGTTTTGGGGATTTTTAAAGAACCAAAAATAACCCGAACAAAAAGGGAAAGTATGAAGATGCAGGAATATCTCTGACACAACACAAACTGCATTCACAAAGCACAGAAATATAACTGATGTTTGTCCCAGAGCCAACTGCCACCTACAAATGTCCCTTATGCAAGTCAGCATCAAACCCTACAAAAAAGTTTTTTTTAGATAAAGCAAATGAAAAATTAGACAAAGCAGGTGAGACACCTGGGAAGCATCACTCCTACATAATGAAAGATTAAATATTGCACCACCTAGACCAGCTCACCATTTCTTATTAAAATGGCACATCCAATGCAAGCACAGTCTGATGCAGAATCAAATGGACATAACATCCCATTACAGATTTCAACCATCAGCATTTATTTCAGTCTGTACCTTCATAAGGACTAAAGTTAACTGGCAGCTGCATACTGTTTACAGGACCCTTTGACATCCCTGTTTGGTTGTAGATAGACTTTTAAACTCCCCTTGCTCTAAATGTGACAAATACCATTAATAACTAGCAAATAAATATGGGATATACAAGCTTACAAGTCAACATTTTCAAAAAAATACAAAAACTAAATATTTGTGGTTGTGTGAACTCAATTATGCTAGAGCCCATGTGAAGAATTTTCCACACTCAAAGTACATGCACCATACAAACACACAAGTCAACTAGCAACACAACCTAGACTTTGTGGAAGTTAAGAATTTCAACCCACACAAGTTAGGAATCCGTTAAATCCTGCCACTTGGAAAAGATCAGGCTTCTCTCATCTTCCCAGATTCATTGTTTCAATTATCCCGAAGATACACATAAAACTGGCCATAGTTTTGTAAACAGAAAGTTTATTTCCTACTACTGTGTGGCAATAGCACCAACCTGTGAAAACATTATACTCACTCGTACAGTACAAAGCACCAGACACCTTTCTAGCTGGTTTGTCAGAATAGGAAAAGAAAAAAAGAGCCACACACGCCCACTGAAATGGTGAAACTTTACTGCAACTCCTAACCAGCGCACAAAACTACACAATAAACAGCCCATGAAAGTCACAAGATGCAGTAAGTGCTGCGTGCCATAGAAGACCCCCTAGAATTTTGTTTTGAACTGTCACTGTATTGCAATTGTACTGGAATATGGTACTAAACTTGAACAGCAGTAACTATGCAACACCAACTCATCTACGAGATCAAATCGACTGCTTTAAAATGGGACTTCAAATATATAGAAAAACTGTGTGCTAATCCACATGGCTACTGAGCTCCAATAGGTTAAAACAAGATAATGCAACACCCACTTCTGAGGGACAAATACTCAACTGTTCCGAAAACGACACTGTGCGGCTTGACTTTAAAAATCGGAATGGACAGCAAAACACACACTACTTATACATACATAAACATGTAGATGGAAAAATAAAGATAAACAGTGAGCACAAGGCGGAGCTGCCAAGCTACCATTCTCAAAGTTGACAAACACTACCAAATACCATCTCCCAAAGTGCTCAAACAAATACATTTCCCTCCAACCACAATGTGGAAACTATGGTAGCTCCAGGATAAATCCCACACAACAGTAACAGAGAGAAAGCACAGGTTTATAGGTTTAATATCTGACCACAAACTTTGCAAAACACTGTCTCCCTCATTCACCCCGTGACTGACCACAAAACAGTCCAGCTTTGCATTATGCATCATGAAAACGTCTTATTCGGTACAATCGGCAGCAATATATCATATCAGCTTCCAGTCTTGCTCATTCTTCCATACGCAATGGCTCACACAGCAAAATGAAAACAGCGAAAGCTAGTGCTACTTTAGCACCCATAACAACCCCCCCAAGTCTGACAGTATATTTTTCCATCAAATAAGAAAAAGTTATTTTTCAACACCAAATGAAGTAAAAGGCAAATGGCCTGTACCATTATGTTGTCAAGCTTAGTGTGTTCCTTCAAAAAACTTTTCAGTTTCTATCCCCATACTTTGGTCAATAGAAGTGTACAGGGATACTACATCTACAGTAACTAGTAATGTTTCCGTACCTGTAAAAGTATAATTTCTAAGAAGGTCCAAGAACTCCCAAGAATCCTTCAAAAATATGGAGTTTTGACTATTAAGGGGTTTAGCAAATAATCCGAATAATGGGAGATGGTAACTGTTTTATCCTTTTTGGCTGACACTATGGGTCTAAAGGGTGGGTTGGTCACATCTCTGTGTATCTTTGGAATACCAAAGAAGCCACCTAACAGAGGTTCTTCTACATAAAAGAATTCATAGGTGTTTAGATTAATGTAATTTTTATTCAACGATTCCATCAAGAGTTGGTCTATTTTGTGAAAGTTTCTCCTCATTGTATCTTTACTAACTGATAATTATTTTTATCATTTAGTAATGATACATATGTGTGTGTGTGTGTGTGTGTGTGTGTGTGTGTGTGTGTGTGTGTGTGTGTGTGTGTGTGTGTGTGTGTGTATGTGTGTGTGTGTGTGTGTGTGTATATATATATCAACTTGTTAACAAAGGTAGAACACTGATACAAATGGACCCTTTTCAGACTCAGTACAGGAGCACCATCTGCTGGTTAAGTGACTTGCTTAGTAAAACAGTCAGCAAATGGGGACTGAAAGAATCAAACCCTGGGAGTGCTGATGATATTACCATATCCTCCTCAGCAAATAACATTGACACTCTTCAAAAATTGACTCAGAAAGCATTCACATCCATAGGAACCTGGCTAAAAACGTCCTGTTTTTTCCTCCATCTTAACAAATCCAAACTCATTATTTTTGTCTCTGCACATCATGCAACCAACAGCTACACATTCACCATCACCTCCTCAACAATGCCACAACTACACATTCACCATCACCTCCTCAACAATGCCACAACTACACATTCACCATCACCTCCTCAACAATGCCACAACTACACATTCACCATCACCTCCTCAACAATGCCACAACTACACATTCACCATCACCTCCTCAACAATGCCACAACTACACATTCACCATCACCTCCTCAACAATGCCACAACTACACATTCACCATCACCTCCTCAACAATGCCACAACTACACATTCACCATCACCTCCTCAACAATGCCACAACTACACATTCACCATCACCTCCTCAACAATGCCACAACTACACATTCACCATCACCTCCTCAACAATGCCACAACTACACATTCACCATCGCCTCCTCAACAATGCCACAACTACACATTCACCATGACCTCCTCAACAATGCCACAACTACACATTCACCATCACCTCCTCAACAATGCCACAACTACACATTCACCATCACCTCCTCAACAATGCCACAACTACACATTCACCATCACCTCCTCAACAATGCCACAACTACACATTCACCATCACCTCCTCAACAATGCCACAACTACACATTCACCATCACCTCCTCAACAATGCCACAACTACACATTCACCATCACCTCCTCAACAATGCCACAACTACACATTCACCATCACCTCCTCAACAATGCCACAACTACACATTCACCATCACCTCCTCAACAATGCCACAACTACACATTCACCATCACCTCCTCAACAATGCCACAACTACACATTCACCATCACCTCCTCAACAATGCCACAACTACACATTCACCATCACCTCCTCAACAATGCCACAACTACACATTCACCATCACCTCCTCAACAATGCCACAACTACACATTCACCATCACCTCCTCAACAATGCCACAACTACACATTCACCATCACCTCCTCAACAATGCCACAACTACACATTCACCATCACCTCCTCAACAATGCCACAACTACACATTCACCATCACCTCCTCAACAATGCCACAACTACACATTCACCATCACCTCCTCAACAATGCCACAACTACACATTCACCATTACCTCCTCAACAATGCCACAACTACACATTCACCATCACCTCCTCAACAATGCCACAACTACACATTCACCATCACCTCCTCAACAATGCCACAACTACACATTCACCATCACCTCCTCAACAATGCCACAACTACACATTCACCATCACCTCCTCAACAATGCCACAACTACACATTCACCATCACCTCCTCAACAATGCCACAACTACACATTCACCATCACCTCCTCAACAATGCCACAACTACACATTCACCATCACCTCCTCAACAATGCCACAACTACACATTCACCATCACCTCCTCAACAATGCCACAACTACACATTCACCATCACCTCCTCAACAATGCCACAACAACACATTCACCATCACCTCCTCAACAATGCCACAACTACACATTCACCATCACCTCCTCAACAATGCCACAACTACACATTCACCATCACCTCCTCAACAATGCCACAACTACACATTCACCATCACCTCCTCAACAATGCCACAACTACACATTCACCATCACCTCCTCAACAATGCCACAACTACACATTCACCATCACCTCCTCAACAATGCCACAACTACACATTCACCATCACCTCCTCAACAATGCCACAACTACACATTCACCATCACCTCCTCAACAATGCCACAACTACACATTCACCATCACCTCCTCAACAATGCCACAACTACACATTCACCATCACCTCCTCAACAATGCCACAACTACACATTCACCATCACCTCCTCAACAATGCCACAACTACACATTCACCATCACCTCCTCAACAATGCCACAACTACACATTCACCATCACCTCCTCAACAATGCCACAACTACACATTCACCATCACCTCCTCAACAATGCCACAACTACACATTCACCATCACCTCCTCAACAATGCCACAACTACACATTCACCATCACCTCCTCAACAATGCCACAACTACACATTCACCATCACCTCCTCAACAATGCCACAACTACACATTCACCATCACCTCCTCAACAATGCCACAACTACACATTCACCATCACCTCCTCAACAATGCCACAACTACACATTCACCATCACCCCCTCAATAATGCCACAACTACACATTCACCATCACCTCCTCAACAATGCCACAACTACACATTCACCATCACCTCCTCAACAATGCCACAACTACACATTCACCATCACCTCCTCAACAATGCCACAACTACACATTCACCATCACCTCCTCAACAATGCCACAGCTACACATTCACCATCACCTCCTCAACAATGCCACAACTACACATTCACCATCACCTCCTCAACAATGCCACAACTACACATTCACCATCACCTCCTCAACAATGCCACAACTACACATTCACCATCACCTCCTCAACAATGCCACAACTACACATTCACCATCACCTCCTCAACAATGCCACAACTACACATTCACCATCACCTCCTCAACAATGCCACAACTACACATTCACCATCACCTCCTCAACAATGCCACAACTACACATTCACCATCACCTCCTCAACAATGCCACAACTACACATTCACCATCACCTCCTCAACAATGCCACAACTACACATTCACCATCACCTCCTCAACAATGCCACAACTACACATTCACCATCACCTCCTCAACAATGCCACAACTACACATTCACCATCACCTCCTCAACAATGCCACAACTACACATTCACCATCACCTCCTCAACAATGCCACAACTACACATTCACCATCACCTCCTCAACAATGCCACAACTACACATTCACCATCACCTCCTCAACAATGCCACAACTACACATTCACCATCACCTCCTCAACAATGCCACAACTACACATTCACCATCACCTCCTCAACAATGCCACAACTACACATTCACCATCACCTCCTCAACAATGCCACAACTACACATTCACCATCACCTCCTCAACAATGCCACAACTACACATTCACCATCACCTCCTCAACAATGCCACAACTACACATTCACCATCACCTCCTCAACAATGCCACAACTACACATTCACCATCACCTCCTCAACAATGCCACAACTACACATTCACCATCACCTCCTCAACAATGCCACAACTACACATTCACCATCAGCTCTTCAACAATGCCACAACTACACATTCACCATCACCTCCTCAACAATGCCACAACTACACATTCACCATCACCTCCTCAACAATGCCACAACTACACATTCACCATCACCTCCTCAACAATGCCACAACTACACATTCACCATCACCTCCTCAACAATGCCACAACTACACATTCACCATCACCTCCTCAACAATGCCACAACTACACATTCACCATCACCTCCTCAACAATGCCACAACTACACATTCACCATCACCTCCTCAACAATGCCACAACTACACATTCACCATCACCTCCTCAACAATGCCACAACTACACATTCACCATCACCTCCTCAACAATGCCACAACTACACATTCACCATCACCTCCTCAACAATGCCACAACTACACATTCACCATCACCTCCTCAACAATGCCACAACTACACATTCACCATCACCTCCTCAACAATGCCACAACTACACATTCACCATCACCTCCTCAACAATGCCACAACTACACATTCACCATCACCTCCTCAACAATGCCACAACTACACATTCACCATCACCTCCTCAACAATGCCACAACTACACATTCACCATCACCTCCTCAACAATGCCACAACTACACATTCACCATCACCTCCTCAACAATGCCACAACTACACATTCACCATCACCTCCTCAACAATGCCACAACTACACATTCACCATCACCTCCTCAACAATGCCACAACTACACATTCACCATCACCTCCTCAACAATGCCACAACTACACATTCACCATCACCTCCTCAACAATGCCACAACTACACATTCACCATCACCTCCTCAACAATGCCACAACTACACATTCACCATCACCTCCTCAACAATGCCACAACTACACATTCACCATCACCTCCTCAACAATGCCACAACTACACATTCACCATCACCTCCTCAACAATGCCACAACTACACATTCACCATCACCTCCTCAACAATGCCACAACTACACATTCACCATCACCTCCTCAACAATGCCACAACTACACATTCACCATCACCTCCTCAACAATGCCACAACTACACATTCACCATCACCTCCTCAACAATGCCACAACTACACATTCACCATCACCTCCTCAACAATGCCACAACTACACATTCACCATCACCTCCTCAACAATGCCACAACTACACATTCACCATCACCTCCTCAACAATGCCACAACTACACATTCACCATCACCTCCTCAACAATGCCACAACTACACATTCACCATCACCTCCTCAACAATGCCACAACTACACATTCACCATCACCTCCTCAACAATGCCACAACTACACATTCACCATCACCTCCTCAACAATGCCACAACTACACATTCATCATCACCTCCTCAACAATGCCAACTACACATTCACCATCACCTCCTCAACAATGCCACAACTACACATTCACCATCACCTCCTCAACAATGCCACAACTACACATTCACCATCACCTCCTCAACAATGCCACAACTACACATTCACCATCACCTCCTCAACAATGCCACAACTACACATTCACCATCACCTCCTCAACAATGCCACAACTACACATTCACCATCACCTCCTCAACAATGCCACAACTACACATTCACCATCACCTCCTCAACAATGCCACAACTACACATTCACCATCACCTCCTCAACAATGCCACAACTACACATTCACCATCACCTCCTCAACAATGCCACAACTACACATTCACCATCACCTCCTCAACAATGCCACAACTACACATTCACCATCACCTCCTCAACAATGCCACAACTACACATTCACCATCACCTCCTCAACAATGCCACAACTACACATTCACCATCACCTCCTCAACAATGCCACAACTACACATTCACCATCACCTCCTCAACAATGCCACAACTACACATTCACCATCACCTCCTCAACAATGCCACAACTACACATTCACCATCACCTCCTCAACAATGCCACAACTACACATTCACCATCACCTCCTCAACAATGCCACAACTACACATTCACCATCACCTCCTCAACAATGCCACAACTACACATTCACCATCACCTCCTCAACAATGCCACAACTACACATTCACCATCACCTCCTCAACAATGCCACAACTACACATTCACCATCACCTCCTCAACAATGCCACAACTACACATTCACCATCACCTCCTCAACAATGCCACAACTACACATTCACCATCACCTCCTCAACAATGCCACAACTACACATTCACCATCACCTCCTCAACAATGCCACAACTACACATTCACCATCACCTCCTCAACAATGCCACAACTACACATTCACCATCACCTCCTCAACAATGCCACAACTACACATTCACCATCACCTCCTCAACAATGCCACAGCTACACATTCACCATCACCTCCTCAACAATGCCACAACTACACATTCACCATCACCTCCTCAACAATGCCACAACTACACATTCACCATCACCTCCTCAACAATGCCACAGCTACACATTCACCATCACCTCCTCAACAATGCCACAACTACACATTCACCATCACCTCCTCAACAATGCCACAACTACACATTCACCATCACCTCCTCAACAATGCCACAACTACACATTCACCATCACCTCCTCAACAATGCCACAACTACACATTCACCATCACCTCCTCAACAATGCCACAACTACACATTCACCATCACCTCCTCAACAATGCCACAACTACACATTCACCATCACCTCCTCAACAATGCCACAGCTACACATTCACCATCACCTCCTCAACAATGCCACAACTACACATTCACCATCACCTCCTCAACAATGCCACAACTACACATTCACCATCACCTCCTCAACAATGCCACAACTACACATTCACCATCACCTCCTCAACAATGCCACAACTACACATTCACCATCACCTCCTCAACAATGCCACAACTACACATTCACCATCACCTCCTCAACAATGCCACAACTACACATTCACCATCACCTCCTCAACAATGCCACAACTACACATTCACCATCACCTCCTCAACAATGCCACAACTACACACTCAACATCACCTCCCTCAACAATGCCACAACTACACATTCACCATCACCTCCTCAACAATGCCACAACTACACATTCACCATCACCTCCTCAACAATGCCACAACTACACATTCACCATCACCTCCTCAACAATGCCACAACTACACATTCACCATCACCTCCTCAACAATGCCACAACTACACATTCACCATCACCTCCTCAACAATGCCACAGCTACACATTCACCATCACCTCCTCAACAATGCCACAACTATTCACCATCACCTCCTCAACAATGCCACAACTACACATTCACCATCACCTCCTCAACAATGCCACAGCTACACATTCACCATCACCTCCTCAACAATGCCACAACTACACATTCACCATCACCTCCTCAACAATGCCACAACTACACATTCACCATCACCTCCTCAACAATGCCACAGCTACACATTCACCATCACCTCCTCAACAATGCCACAGCTACACATTCACCATCACCTCCTCAACAATGCCACAGCTACACATTCACCATCACCTCCTCAACAATGCCACAACTACACATTCACCATCACCTCCTCAACAATGCCACAACTACACATTCACCATCACCTCCTCAACAATGCCACAACTACACATTCACCATCACCTCCTCAACAATGCCACAACTACACATTCACCATCACCTCCTCAACAATGCCACAACTTCACATTCACCATCACCTCCTCAACAATGCCACAACTACACATTCACCATCACCTCCTCAACAATGCCACAACTACACATTCACCATCACCTCCTCAACAATGCCACAGCTACACATTCACCATCACCTCCTCAACAATGCCACAACTACACATTCACCATCACCTCCTCAACAATGCCACAACTACACATTCACCATCACCTCCTCAACAATGCCACAACTACACATTCACCATCACCTCCTCAACAATGCCACAACTACACATTCACCATCACCTCCTCAACAATGCCACAACTACACATTCACCATCACCTCCTCAACAATGCCACAACTACACATTCACCATCACCTCCTCAACAATGCCACAGCTACACATTCACCATCACCTCCTCAACAATGCCACAACTACACATTCACCATCACCTCCTCAACAATGCCACAACTACACATTCACCATCACCTCCTCAACAATGCCACAACTACACATTCACCATCACCTCCTCAACAATGCCACAACTACACATTCACCATCACCTCCTCAACAATGCCACAATTACACATTCACCATCACCTCCTCAACAATGCCACAACTACACATTCACCATCACCTCCTCAACAATGCCACAGCTACACATTCACCATCACCTCCTCAACAATGCCACAACTACACATTCACCATCACCTCCTCAACAATGCCACAGCTACACATTCACCATCACCTCCTCAACAATGCCACAACTACACATTCACCATCACCTCCTCAACAATGCCACAACTACACATTCACCATCACCTCCTCAACAATGCCACAACTACACATTCACCATCACCTCCTCAACAATGCCACAACTACACATTCACCATCACCTCCTCAACAATGCCACAACTACACATTCACCATCACCTCCTCAACAATGCCACAACTACACATTCACCATCACCTCCTCAACAATGCCACAACTACACATTCACCATCACCTCCTCAACAATGCCATAAGTGAACTCGTCTCGCAAACAAAACTCCTAGGAGTATACATTGATAAAGATCTAATATCTGAATGCCATATTCATCACATAGTAAAAAACAAAACACCAAAATCTCAGCTCCGTGTACAGGGCCTAAGCACATGCCTGACAACACAACAAAATACATTACCACCTCCCTTCTCTTCCCCTCACTTCTATACTCAGCACCTATCCTCTCCAACCTGCAAGTAACCAGTTAAATAAACGACAGCAATGTTATAACAAAGCAGACACATTTGCTACACATCTCCCTCACAACGTCCACCACTGCACTGCCCTGTAAGATGTGCTCTGGCTGGAGTTACCACATTACCTTGCATGCTCATAACTACCCTTCATTCACAACCTCATATACAGTCTGAAGACCTGTCCAGCTCTGAATGACCTAGTCTGAAGAACTGTCCAGCTCTGAATGACCTAGTCTGAAGAACTGTCCAGCTCTGAATGACCTAGTCTGAAGACCTGTCCAGCTCTGCATGACCTAGTCTGAAGACCTGTCCAGCTCTGAATGACCTAGTCTGAAGGACTGTCCAGCTCTGAATGACCTAGTCTGAAGACCTGTCCAGCTCTGAATGACCTAGTCTGAAGACCTGTCCAGCTCTGAATGACCTAGTCTGAAGACCTGTCCAGCTCTGAATGACCTAGTCTGAAGAACTGTCCAGCTCTGAATGACCTAGTCTGAAGAACTGTCCAGCTCTGAATGACCTAGTCTGAAGAACTGTCCAGCTCTGAATGACCTTATACAGTTCGACAGTACTCCATGACCCATTCGCTCAGCTGATAAACTCTTACTAAAGTAAACGAAAGCTAACAACACAGAAGGTAAATTCCTATATTCCCACTATATGTCTAAAATCTGGAAATCAATCCCCTTATTAGTCAAGCAACCCCCAAAAAAATCTTTCAAACAACAATTAAAATTTCACTTATTTATCTCCTGGCTATGCAACTGCACCATATCGCTCAACTGTCCAGATTTTCGCAGAATGTACAGATTTTTGCCTCATACTTTTGGTTTGGTCTTTATAAAATTTGTGGTTTTCTGGAAAATTATTGACTTTTGAAGTTACTAAATAATACTAAATAATGACAGAAATTTGAGTTTCAGACATCATATCCTTCATAAAATATAAAATAGTTCAATACCTGTTATTATAGAAATTTTCTAAGTTTACAGGAGGAATTTTTAAAATCTGTCCTTGTTTTGGGCCTTTGTCCCCCCATTATTCCTGCCCTTGTCAAGATTTTTTTCCCTGAGAGGTTGAAAGGTATGACCTGCACTAGTTCGAGGTAAATGTTGTTCTACTTCAAATAAAAGTCTTTTACCACCCTTTAAATACCCCTCTACCCCTCTTTTTCTTCTCTTCTCCTACGTCTCTATCGCTTTTTCTCTCCCAAACTTTCGTGTTCATATGCCCCCTCTCAGAACGCGTGCTTCCGCGAGTTACCTAATACAGAAATTCTTATAGTAAACCTTTGCATACCTTTCACTGTACTGTCTTAAACTACTTTATGTACATATATTAGAAAAGCAAAACTGTAAAATATCCATGTAAATATTTCTGTTTCTGTATTCCCTTATGTAATTATGTTTCTGTTATCTGTAGCTATTTTGGAGTATTTCTCCCCAGATCTCCACTGAAAATGGGCCATGTGCTCAGTCAGACTTTGCCAATAAGCAAAAAAAATAATATAATATAATATAATATAACATAACATCATATAATATAATGTAACATAATATAACATAACATAATATAATATAATATAACATAACATCATATAATATAATGTAACATAATATAACATAATATAATATAATATAACATAATATAACATGATGAGGCATTATTTGATGTATGATATGATTTAACAAGATATGACATGATGCAAAGATGCTACATTAGCAGTGGTACGGCACTGGCATGAAACCAAAGAGGAAAAACAGGAGAAGAGCTGTGGTAAGGATAACACACCTGAGAGCAATTTATGATTAATATGAACAAATTTTGCTACTTTGTAATGACAGTCAGTAAAATCTGGAATGCAGTGACAGAAAATATCATGAAGCTCACAGCTACAGAGTACAAAACATCACATAACTTTTTTTAGATGTACCATTTTCTGGCAAATTATTATTATTAAGTATTTTATTAAACAAACCTTCTTTCATTAGATATCCACAGCCTGAGAGTGTTTGTATGGATAGTAATGTAGGAAGAGAATACTTAACGCATTTTCTACCAGGCTGTCTCAGCAGAATTGATAATACCACACTGGCTATCATTTCTTAAGTTAACAAAATTAAGTTCTGTTAAGGTGTACATATAAACATTTGACAACAGCTTGTAAGAAGAGCAATTTTCTTTCTTATTAAATCAACGGTGAACACTTTAGTTAAGCCACTATTGTTAACAAGGGCAAGTTGGATGGTACAAAGAAAGACAGCAGTTAAAAAAATGCAAAATATAGTTAAGATGAAGCCAAGCTATGAAATAATGAAATCACCAGTGTCTCTTGAGACAGGTATCCAGCGTGTCCATAAGAATACAAAAATGGTACACTTAAGGAATGTGTTTGGGGACGATCAAGGCTGGAGGGGTGTTAAACCCACCAGATGCAGTCTATGAGGAGCACATTCTTCCTTTATGTTTACCCAAGGGAGGAATTGAAAGGGGAGGGTGGTCTTCCTGCATTTGGGTGGTCGAGTGAATTGTTTCACTAACAGAGCATATAATGAATAAGCTTAGTGATGGGAGGGACAGTCTTCTATTTCCTCTCTAGTTAGAATACTAAACATTAGTTAGGGCTTAGGAAGAAGAAACGGCAATGAAGAAAAAGTGTGAAAGATAATTTTAATTTAGTTGCAGACACCATGAACAATACACTCTGAAATGTTCGAAAATGTAATACATTGCTACATTTAAAAAGGATGCAGGGTACATTTTCCAAATGTGATATGTACCTCCCACATGACATAGGAAGGTCCCAAAATGACCCATACCTTGACACTCTTTAGGTGCTAATTAAATCTCTTTGCCAGAACATTTATCACACTTTCCTCTGTGGTTGTTAAATTAACTGAGTCACATTTTTACAGTGTGCTGCATTAAACCGGATCTTAGTGACCACTGAAAAAATCATCATTAGCGGGCACAAAACTTGGCTCTGTGAGAAGTTTAGCAGATTTGTACAGACAGTTCCAACCTGCATTGTGCCATTTCAGGGAAAAATATTAAATATTCTTCAATAAATGTTTGAAGTAGATCAGATGTAAATCTTGAAAGCCAGGATTTAAAAATGAGTGATTCAGTGTTCAGAGGCTATGTCCTAAGAAAAATAAGCGTGAAAGTTATTTTTTCTCTTCCAGAACTAGCGTTTTTTGGTCACAACCTACTTGATGTTTCAGCATTTGTGGTAACAAAACCCTTTATTCTTACAGCCCTCCCCCCTATAATAACCACATTGTGGGATATTTCAATTACAGTCAGAAACAGCCTTATAACTTTTGGCAAAGCAGGTATACAAACACACACACACACACACACACACACATATATATATATATATATATATATATATATATATATATATATATATATAGTCCCTTTACCTCACCTCATGCAGTCTCGTGAAAGCACCAGTAGTAATATGTCACAGTACCACACTTTGGGATATTCTTCCACATTATAAATTACAAGCCAGCAGTCAACATCTGTTTCAGCATTATTTATCTTTAAAAAGTTGTTTTTAGTTTTGTCTGTAAAATAAATTATTTCCCTCAGCAAAGGTGTCAGTCGCCAAGCTCTTAAAATATTGAATTCAAACAGTGCCAGAAACTACTGGTCTTAAGAACAGGTTGGCACAGGAAGCTATGAAACTAATGGTCTGCTAAATTGAGCCTTGGCAACACTCTCACACCACCTGTTCACGCAAATTCTTCTCCAGACCAGAGCACCATTAGGACTCCAGATCCACTGAATTAATCTGAGAATATTTTCATTAACTGAGAGAGAAGTGTGTCTGCTAGCTCAGAGATGAATCTTTTCCAAATAATTAAAGTGTGGCATTTCTTAATGAAATATCAAAGCTTGCATTTTTTCCCTCTTGTTCACAAGTGTTTAATCAGGATTTTCTTATGAAAAGAGGGACATATGTTAACCCTAGCTGGGGTGGGATAACAAACTGAAGTCAGTTGGTAGTGGTATGTCAGCAAAAGGCGTAACAGCAGGTACGAGGCCATATTTCTTAGTTTATTCTCCCAGATGTCAACACCCATGGCAACTACTGCATTCCACAGTAACTGAAGGACATGAACTTATTGGAAGCCAGAATAGATACATAATAGCAATATCTGTAGCATAGTCTGCATACTTAGTAGCAATGCATGGACTTCTTTACTAATTCTGTTACAGATATTCTGAATTTTACTTATGTGCAGTGTCAGCATTTGTTGCTTTGTAGATTTGTATATTACTCAATTTAAACTGCTCTAGAAAACATTTCCCTAAATTAACTCTTAATACTAACCTTTTGATTATCAGCCAGTCACCCTGGGTTACCACCAGTGTCTCTTGGTGAGGGACTTTGGGCAGTTCTGTCCTGCAAAAAAAAAAATGGCAAATGCCCTTAGACTTTAGGTCAAAAAATATTTACTAAGGTTTGTTTAATAGTTGCACAAAACAGCTATTTTTTATCTGAAGCACCTAAATGTTATATGAAATAGTATAAGCAATTCAGAGGCTACAAGAATAAACTTTTATTTGGGCAAAAAGTGAAGTTCTATACTTTGCGCTGGACCTGGCTATGATTTGTCCTGCAAAATCTCATGTTTCTACAAAAAAAAAGTCTCATTTTGGGCATTCAAAAAAGTCACAGACCTATGATCAGCATGTTATCGGAGCAGATTTTAGAAAAAAATTATTCAGTGTAATTTATTACGCAAAATAGATAATTATTACAATATTTCAGTTCTGTAAACCAGGACAACTGATAACACCACACTGGCTGTAAAGAGAAAGGAACAACAGCATCCCCTGCAAATTCTTATAATTTCATCATTATTAAAACTGGCCAGAGTGGGCATCCATGAATCATGAAATACATTTGAAGAGAGGGGAAAAAAGCAGCTTTACTTCTACCCAAATGAAAAGCTCTGAGGAAAGCAAATAAAATTCTTTCTCTTTTCAAACTGTTGTGCTTACCTAGTGGTTTGGAACAGTGTGTGTGTGTGTGTGTGTGTGTGTGTGTGTGTGTGTGTGTGTGTGTGTGTGTGTGTGTGTGTGTGTGTGTGTGTGTGTGTGTGTGTGTGTGTGTGTGTGTATTTAAAAGAAGGTTTGATTTTTCTTCCCCTCTTAGTGACCTGCCTTTGTTTAGGGCCTAGTTTCTCTTTGTTCCGAATGCTTCAGCACCCTGGTTACCACGGTAATCAGCAAGTATGGCCGCCCTCTTCTATTACCATATCAATCCTCTTTAGTGAATGCAGTAAAAAAATGAGCTGGCATCTTCAACCTGTTCTTAGTCCGAAAATAAAAGAAATGATTTCTAGTGCACTCTAGTAACTTTTTTTTATATATAACACAGCAGTGTGTGTGTGTGTGTGTGTGTGTGTGTGTGTGTGTGTGTGTGTGTGTGTGTGTGTGTGTGTCTACGTGTACGCATGTTTGTGTGTATATTATCACATTTAGCTTCTCTCTGTCTCTTTTTCTCTCCCTTTCTCTTACTCACTTAGAAAAGCCCTAACCCCCCCCCCCTTTAAGAAAAGGGCCGGAGCTCAGGTAAAGCTCCCTTTTATTCTTTTCCTGGCTTCTCATTGGCTCGTTGTCTTGCATACCAGTGCAGGCTTTGTTCTCTCTGCGAGGCTGAATGGAATGTTACAATTCTGCGACTCTGCAGTTGCTAAAGCTCCCTGTGAAAGCAGAGGGGATTAAGGGGGTGGGGGGAACTCGTTGCAACTGCTGATGCAAGCTGAAGGGAGCATCTATCTGTACCGGGACCCCTCACTGCTTGTCATCTGCCTTCTGGGAGGACAGGGAGAAGCTACCACACTGATGTAGCAAAGCCTGAAAAGACAAGAGTTCTCCCTACAGCTGCTGTGTTCACTGCACTGACCCAAATCCAAGTGAAAGAAGAGTACGTTGGGGAACCTAACTCAAAACAGGTAGGATTGCTTTTGTTTTTTTAAATACACTTCTCATCACAGAACAATGTATTATGTGACATAATTTAAAGCTGATAAAGCTTACTAGTTTATATTA
>NC_056740.1:476618493-476620993 GCF_019279795.1 Protopterus annectens
GCTGTATAAAAGGCAGCCTGAGACACCCTTCCTGCTGCCTGTTCACTCCTCTCCCTTCTTCGTTAACACTGTGACCTCAGTCCGCAGTTTAGCAGTAGGTGATTGGCTCTTGTCAGTCAGTTGTGATGCCAAGGTGAGGTCATTCATTTATGATGGCATGTAGAATAAGAGACAGTGTGTTGGTCTCTAGGTAAAGACCACTGTACATTCTGCAACAGGTATAATAAAGCAGAAAATGAAACAGATAATAGCATGTGAGCAGTTATAATGTAATGAAGAACATTTTAAGTGTGATACTGTATATTTGTGATATGTGGAACAATACGCTAGCAGAGCAGTGCTCTCTCTCTCTCTCTCTCTCTCTCTATATATATATATATATAAATATATATATATATATTTTTTTTTTTACTTTATTTATTTCAACTATGAGAAAAGTGGTACATTTCCAGAATGTTCTAAAATGCCACTGGGTCAAACGAGAAAATAATTCCCCTCAGTTACTTTTTAATTGTTGAATGATGGTAATCTGAAAGGATGGCTTACTCAGTACAGCAAATATATACTTCATGTAACAGCACGTAACTTACTGCCCTCCCAATTGTCTTTTTTCACAAAGCAAAATGGAAGTTCGATTGTTAATCAGTGCCATGCATACATTTCTTCGAATTAGCCGTTATCTTTTACTAGCACATATATCTTTTAAATTTTCTTTGATTAGGATTTTTGTTGGCCGCATTATGTTTTGTTATGTTTTTATACAAAATATTTTATTGTGCAGTTTTTGTTATCTCTTCAGATAAAAAGACTGGAATTGCTAGCTCACTTAAAATCTTAGACTTGAATAAACACGTATGGGATATTCCTTCAGTATAGCCAATTGTTATTTCTAGACACGGAGATCTCAGTGGTATGATTATACTGACATGTATGGATTTCAGCATTGTTCATCTTTTATTTTCAGTATTCTGCCTTTTTCCTTCTACATTTGTTTCTTGAAGACTTGTTCTCTCTTTTAGTTGCTTACTTTGTTTCTACTATTTTTTTCTGCTATACATATTAATTTTAAATTGAATTATGTGATTAGATTGCCAATTATAGCATTAGAGCATGCAGGTTTGTGCTTTCCAAATGCACTGCTAAAAGGCATTGCTAAGTCTGTCTGCTGAGAAACCTAGTTTTGCTCCGCAGATCTGAGATGACTCCTGCCTTGTTTCTTTTCCCATTACAGTTACAAATGAAGGCTGCTGCAAATCCGTACCATGACTAATTTCAAATATAATATATTAGCAGTTGTCCCATAAACACATCAGTCCAGCTGTCTCACATTTGGCGAGAAGGGCTCTGCGCTGAGATATCCATCACCTTTTGTTGGACATTAATATAATCGAGTACTAGAAAAACATTTCATAAGAAAGAGCACAAGAATTAATTATGGCTCGTAAAATAACACCTCATGGTTGAAAAACACATTAAAAAATGTATGCAGACTAAACACTGTGTAACATAAAGCTGTGATTTTAGATAGGAGATACCACTAAGTTTTCTCAAACATTTTGTTCTAACATAAGGAACCGCTTGATTTCTCAAGAATTTTAGAAAGATCTGGACAAAATCTGTTACATTTATCTCTTTATTTCATATTACATCTGTTTCTTCTCCCCATCACTGCACTGAATTGTAATGTTTGAGGATCGACTTAACTGCTTCATATTACATCTGTTTCTTCTTCCCATCACTGCACTGAATTTTAATGTTTGAGGATTGACTTACTGCTATGTATTGAACAGTTTCCCCCTTTTTATGTTTCAGTGGGAAAGTGTAATATCCTGCTGGACAGTGTTGGTGACACCACAGTCACTTCAAACTTGCACTCCACCATTCCCAAAATAGTGTTATGATTCTCATTTAGGAATTAACCACAGGTATAGCTGAAATCTGGAAGGAGTTTTATTAACTATTTTCAGGAAAGGGATAAGTGGCAATACCTAAAGCAGGGCTGTATGTTGGCTCAGTGTTTAAGGTCTTTAACTCAAAATACAGGAGTCAAGGGTTCAGTCATGATTCCTCATATTTCTGTGTGGCTGGTTTTCCCTGTGCTGGCATCAGTTTTCTATGAGCTCCATTTTTCTCCCACATCCCCAAAAAATGCTGACTGTGTTTTATTGCATTTATCCTTTGACTTTGCGGGATATTTAAAAAGGTCAGTTCCTTACTTGGTTAAAAAGTAAATAAAGCATTTAACTAAATAAAAACTATACTACACGTATGACAATTTCAGAAAGGACTTAAAGGAAGTATAATGCTGAAGCTGTCATTGGAAACTCGTGATAAATATTTCAAGGAACTAGGCAACTTAGCTAGAAAAAATAGCCTTTGACTTTAAGATGCATGTTTGTTCCTTTCTGTACTTTGAATAAATATGCTATATGCACATTAGATTTGTATGTAACACATGTCCTCACATTTATATATTATGCATTGCATGCTATATATTATA
>NC_056740.1:476625993-476633493 GCF_019279795.1 Protopterus annectens
ATCTCTGAAGAGCCTCAGATTTTTATAATCCTAAAAATACAGCTATATGGAGCCATTCATAAAATGCATTTCTTCTAGTGATCTCATTTGTATAATTTATTGCAACTTCTTTTACTGTTTTTATGTTTCCAAGATCATATATACAATTTTTATTATGTCTTATGGAGCTTTTCTACCCAGGCTCTGTTGAAAATGGGATTTTCCCAGTTGGACTTTCCCAGTAATCTAATGTAATATAGATACATAAATGCAATTCTAATGGATATCAATTTGCATAACAAGTAGCCAGAGTTTTATGATGGTGCCTGGTTCATTTATGAAAAATTAAAAGGCAATATTGATGTTGGATAAGGTATTGATGACTTGTATTCCATATACAGTCAGGCTAATGCTATAAAAGTGTATCTGTGGATCCCTGGCTCCACTGGCAAAACTAAAAAAGGGAACACTGCGGTAATAATAAACAAGACAATAAATTATGTTGCATAAAAGTCATTAAACAGATTTTACAGACAGCAGTATTTCTGGAGCATCTCTGGCTACAATAGTAGTTAAAGATCCTCTATAATCTGTCTGGTGAATGGTTAGGAATACCTAGGTACCTCCACTCACAGAAATAAGGACAATAACAACTTACCAAAAAAAACAGGATTTAACAATGTGTGAGCAGAATAATCATCATCAAAGTGAAAAATTCTTACATTTTGATACAAAGTATTATTAATTGCTATAAGCTAAAGAATTTCTTACCTGCTTCTTCAAGAGTCATTACTTTTCTAAGAGTTAATGAAATTAAGGTGACAAGATACTAAAGAACATCCTGTAGCCTTGTGTTTGACTTCCCCCGTCTCCGTTTACTTATTGTTTGAATCTGAGGAAGTTATTAAAACTAGACAGGTCACCCATAAAAAGAGGCACTTCTGCTAGAAAGTTTACCCGGTTAACAAATAAAAATGAATAAACAACAGGTAAATGTACATTGTTCCATTGTGGAAATATGATAAGAAATATCTGACACTATAAAGTTTATTAAGATGGTAACTGATCCACTCTGGTTCTTTATATTTTTGATAGAATGGCCGATGTCCTAACCATTCTGAGATCTTCACTGCACAGGTGGAACTGGAATGGGCAGCCCATTGGCTCGGTGGTTAAGATCTCTGCTTCACAGCTCCAGAGTCTGTGCTTTACCCAGAAATCCGCTCACTACCTGTGTGGAATTTGCATTCTATCCCTATATCTCTAGAAGTTCCCTCTGGGTATTCATGTTTCCACTCATCTCTCAAACAAGGGTATAGATAGACTTTTCTGTTTTGTATATGCTCCCATCACATGTTTAAAACAGATACACCTCTCTAAATGCCACCCCTTAGACACAATGGGATGATGGATTTTTTCAACTTCTCAAATTAATAGGCTTATTTGTAAACAAGATGTGCACAGATATTTGTTTTAAGCATTAGTTTAGACAGTTACAGGTATCATTTGGTTTTTATAAGCCATCCAACTTTAACTGAGTGTTGCTCAATAAATAAATAAATAAATAAATAAGTATACTGTCTTTAGTTTACTGTGTATGCCAGGCTATACCTGTGCTGTCAAAAACATGCAGATTAACTGTATACTCTAAAATGTTCCATATCTGTATCTATATCAGTATCTGTTGTCCATATCTCTTCCTATCAATCAGTCTATCTACCTCTATCTGTCTGTCTATCTGTCTATCTATCTATCTATCTATCTATCTATCTATCTATCTATCTATCTATCTCTGCAGTGTTTACCTTTGCCCTTGTTACCTGGGCCATTGAAGTAGTACATGCTGACTAATTCACTTGGAGAATTAACAAATGAATGCATTAAAAATAGCTATTAGAATCATTATCAGTTTGGGCAGATGAGCATTGCAGTGTTGCTACTGGAAAAGTACAATGCCAAGTACATAGTGGGGGTTGGGGGAAATTAATCCAATGCTTTCTGAAGTTCCACTCTGATGGATCATGTACAACCTGCAGAGCCACTGTCAGTGCAGTTCAGAGGCACGTGGCAGGTGCTTTGCTTGATTATCAGTTCAGAGGCACGTGGCAGGTGCTTTGCTTGATTATCAGTTCAGAGGCACGTGGCAGGTGCTTTGCTTGATTATCAGCTCAGTGGCACGTGCAGGTGCTTTGCTTGATTATCAGTTCAGTGGCATGTGGCAGGTGCTTTACTTGATTATCAGTTCAGAGGCACGTGGCAGGTGCTTTGCTTGATTATCAGTTCAGTGGCATGTGGCAGGTGCTTTACTTGATTATCAGTTCAGAGGCACGTGGCAGGTGCTTTGCTTGATTATCAGCTCAGTGGCACGTGCAGGTGCTTTGCTTGATTATCAGTTCAGTGGCACGTGCAGGTGCTTTGCTTGATTATCAGCTCAGTGGCACGTGCAGGTGCTTTGCTTGATTATCAGTTCAGTGGCATGTGGCAGGTGCTTTACTTGATTATCAGTTCAGAGGCACGTGGCAGGTGCTTTGCTTGATTATCAGTTCAGTGGCATGTGGCAGGTGCTTTACTTGATTATCAGTTCAGAGGCACGTGGCAGGTGCTTTGCTTGATTATCAGTTCAGAGGCATGTGGCAGGTGCTTTGCTTGATTATCAGTTCAGAGGCACGTGGCAGGTGCTTTGCTTGATTATCAGTTCAGTGGCACAGGGCAGGTGCTTTGCTTGATTATCAGTTCAGTGGTACATGGCAGGTGCTTTGCTTGATTATTCATATTAAGGAGGCAGACCTTGTTGGAAAACCTTCCTTAAAATCCATAGTTTCAGCTTTATGTGTTATATAAGTCTGCGCCATAGCACTCAATACAATTTAGAAAGCATATTCCTTTACGAAACAAAACTCCTTTTAGGTATGATACTCACGTTGCCTTTTTTATCTAAATGCTTAGTAGATATTGGATTGTTTGTTAAATACAAATGTTCCTTATTATGTGTGGCACTCAGGTTTTTTTTTTTTTTTTAATCCAAAGCCGATGCAGACATTCCTCTATTTGAAGAATTTGATTTTTATTTTTCCTTAATTGACTAGGTTAGTGGCTTCTTTTCAGGCGAGACCTGAGATGGTATTTATACTACTAGAAGAAGTTTGGCAAGGACATTAGGAAACTTTGCCTATTTTTTTGATAGGTGCCATGGGATTCTTTACATCTCAAAGAGATGTGGCCTCTCTTTAACATGTCATATGAAGGATAGCACACAGTGCCCCCCCAGCAAACTGTGCCCCCCCATGCTGCACAGCAGTGTCAGCAGTCAATCTGTCTGCTGTGAGAATGAAACCTACAACCTTCTGCACCAAAGGTGAGTGTGCTACCTGTTGAGCCGCAGACACTGCAGATGTAATGCTTTGTTATTTTTTAATATTGATTGATTTTGTGGGGTAAACTGAATCTACATTAGTAGTTTCTTTTCTTGATCAATCAAATCTTTTTAAAATGCTTATCTAATATTAATTTTAATTGCACTTTAATTCATATTTCTTTTTAGATTGTACAACATGCTGCTTGAAACTGAAGTTATTGTTTTTTCCTATTTTCAACACATTTCCAATAAACTACAAGCTTTAAAAATTAAAAAAATCCAAATTTCATGTTATTTTGCAGCTTTATAAGGAACCCCCAGAACATAAGATTTTAAGCTGTGAGTTAGAACACTGTTGTTGCCTTCAGCATTAGAGACCAGGAACTAACTGCCCACAAAATACATCCTTCATACACAGATACAGGCACCCAAAGAAACTAAAACATTTGGCATGCAGTAAATCAGAAAGGTGACAGAAGTAGTGCAGTAACCTTTATCCTGACCCTACTAACTTATTTCTAAAAATTATGCAGTGAGTTCCCTATATGACCATCATTTCTCTATAACAAATGATTATGGATCCCCCACGCCTTTCTGCTGATGTGTACTACAAGAGGAATCCTTTATTTTACCAATTTCACCACCATATGCACTGCGGGAAAATATATTGTTCCTGCATGTACACACCTTACATTAAGACAAAGGCTGACACTTTATCCCATATGATGATAATTTCATGGAATCAGACTTTTGTATGTTGTTACACTTCATTTTTGTATATCATTTGCCATGGTGTCAATTTTGCTTTTTATATTTTTCAGAGAATGGTGTGCATGAATGGAAATGAAACAGTTGCAGATTACTATCATTTTTTCAGTGGCTTCACTTGCCTGTTTCAACAGTTTCCATTGAAGGGCAACATGGAATATAGGAAGTAGGTCCATTAAGATAAATTAATGAGATGGCAGTGTTGGCAATGTTACTTCTGATTACATGCAAACAGCCTTCAGGTAGATGGAATATGAATCGCTCAGCCAGCGTGACATTTCTGATGTCAGTTTAATATATCTTGCATATCAATGGATGGAAATTAGATACAACTGATGTAATTTCAGATTCACATCAATAATGTGCTCCAATTTCTGTAGTCAGTTCCATAATAATATAATGTTAAAATGCAGGAAAACAAGCATAGAATCTGGTTTTCATTCTTACACTATCTGTCCCAAAACATTTAAGTTTTTGTATAAACCTATTTATCATGCATCATATCAAACACCATAGCTTTGTGTAAGTATAGCTAACTAATGGAGGAAGTAACTTAAAATTGCACAGTTCATCAATTTGGGACCATGGTCCATATCTCTGCCTCCTGAATTTATATAAATAAAGTTAAATTTGCCTCCACCTTACCATTATCTTTCAAGTCATTAAACAGGTTTATAAATGTATTTGCTTTATTTGCTGTTTCTCCTCATTGATAACTATGATCACTAATTTGCACATATTGTCACCACCTTATATCCTCAAATCGTATATATTTTGAAACAAGTATGCAAATATTTTCTGTTTCTAGACCATTTGTGAAGCATATACTACAGAGGGACCATGCGGTATCCCTCCCCTCCCTTGATTATCCTCTTGTTACATGATGCACTTATGACAAGCACTGTTGTCATATTCCAGGTAGATGGGTTTCCATTTCATGTTCTTAATGTTGCAGCTGGAAAAAGTGATCTTTACCTGAATTAAAACAAGGCACCCTTATTACTTTGATGCCTTCAGCAGGCAGAATTAGTACAACAATCCCTCAGTCAACTCTTAACGGCTTTCATTTGAAACTGAAAAGGCTCCTTACCTTTTCATATAAATGCAGCTGTTCTACAGATGTTGGCTAATATGTATTAGTACACCATGTATTTCTTAATCATTTGCAAAAAAATGACATTGTTGCTTATACATCTAGATCTTAAGTGTGTCATCACCAAGTTTTAGTTAGCTATTCGTTTTGTAAGAGTTAAATTGTGTCTGTGTGAGTGAGCTCATGAATGCATCTGTGATGTCATATATATTTCAACTCTACCTCATTCTGAGGAGCAGTTCCTAGTTTTATTTCATAAAAATTGCATCTTCCACCATGAAGAAGGTTTGATATGCATTCTGTGTTAAGGTTTCTAACGGAAAATCATATTGTTTCACCAGAAAGAGATACTGTAAGCATAGAACAAAACATTTTAAACACAAAGTAAACTCATTGATTAAAGTTTTTAGGAAAAATAGTCCCTCTGTCAGGCAAGAAAGAATGTCAAAGCAAGTTATACATATTCAAGACCATTTCTTTGTCAACTTGGCAACTTTTTCAATAAATGCAAGTCACTGGATAGCTGTAGCAGAAACAAGAATAAAATAGCATCAACTGGAATAAATTAAAACTTTTCTCTTGCCACAGCAGTTTGTGAAACTTTGTATTACCAATCAGTCAGTGCAGAGAATTTAGAAAGTTATGTTTTTTTTTTTTAAACCTGGGACTTCATACTAGAATATGTACGCTCCATTTGTAAGAATAGAGACACGCGTTATACAAATGAGGGCAGATAGGAATCAGACCCACATCTCAGTCATTAAAGCTCCTTACTTTTAATTCTGTGTGGTAATCCATTATACAAAACATGATCACAAGAACCAGACCATGACTACTGAAATATTATACAGTCTCAGTCACAAAGTGTCATATAGAAGTCTGAACCTGTAAGTTTTACCTTAGCAATTAATACTTTGTCATTATGTTTACAAGTAAACATTAGTTTTACACTTATTTGGAGTATATCATCTTTCATAAATTAGTTTGTTCCTATCAGGGTGTAAGCTCAAATTGTTTAAACCCAGTCAGAGATACCGCTCATAAACAGGAACTCCTTTAACAAAATGTAGCTTCTTTGTTAATAATAAAATCCAAAATTATGAAGTTCATATGATATTTGAAACAATCAAGTTTTTTTCCCCCTTCTAAGTGATTTTTAACAGGTATTACGTTTACAGTTCAGTGGTAAGGGGTCCATACCATGGAAAAATGTTTCCACCATAGCATGGAAAAATGTTTCCAGAGAGTTAATATACAATTACTTGATTACTTCCAAACCACAGGATAAATATGTTCTCTCAAAATATGCCAGTATTATAGTTATGTGCTTTAAAATGTATATTTTATAAAATGTTTTATTATCCTTACTTAAAGTGTTAAGTAGAGTTTCCAACGTTTTTAACAAAGCAAAGTCTCTCTTTGAAGAAAGGCGGGGAAATTAATAATTTGTGAGAACTATTTAATTTATATGCTTTGTGTTTAAAAATAGAATTATGTTTATTTTGCAAGGTCTTTCTTTTTGACTTTCAACTTGAAGCCTTAAATATGAACATTGCAACAGGTTGGATAGCAAATTGTTCTAAAATACCTTATCAGACTGCATACTTAAAATGAATATCTTTACAAAATAACCTTATACAATTGTTTCTTATATAGCTGTGCATGCCTTTTCTTTCTGACATTACATACTGCTTATTGTAACAAGCTGTAAAGTGTGTAGGATCTGAGTATACTGAACTACATTACAATAGTACAGCATGTCAGTGGGGTGACTCCTACAGTTCTAAGACCTGTAATCAGAATAATCAGTACCTGAACTACAGGTAATAATGAGGGGAAACAGTATCCTATGTAGTGCAAAGTGCAGGTTATTTAGACTTAAGAAAAAGAAAAAAAATATATATATATATATATATATATATATATATATATATATGGATCTACTTTCATTAGATAAAAGTACAATCCACTGAATTTTACTTACCCAAGCTGAATTCACTGAAGTTCCACTTCAATGAATGAACGGACTGCCAAATTCCTTTCACAGGGAAAGAAGCCACTTTTCACCACCATGGAAACCAAACAAAACAGAGGAAAAGTAAGCCCACCAAAGTGGGGCCCACACCTCTGCTACAGAGATCGCACTTCACAGAAGAGAGGGCAAAGCTCACCATGGTGGTCAAGTGGTTCCTTTCCCTGTGAAAGGAATTCTGCAGTCCGCTCATTCATTGAAGTGAAGCTTTGGTGGATTCAGTTCGGGTAAGTACAGTTAGGTGGAGCGTACTTTTGTCTAATGAAAGTAGAT
>NC_056740.1:476638493-476693493 GCF_019279795.1 Protopterus annectens
GATTGCTTTTTAACTTAATGATTTAATGAAGGTATCCTCTCTCCCGCATACACTGTCCTTATGATTAAAATATCAGAAAGTGTCAGTCAAAGCATATATATTAGCATAAAGGGCTTTTGAAGAAAAACATGCATTTCTAATATGTTCTGATGGTTTTAGTTTTCTCAGATTTCCTTTTACAGAATTATATATACAGATCTTTCCTATGACTAGCTTAATATTTAAAAATGACCACCATTCTTCAATTTTAAAAATCTTTTTTGTTGAAGTTATCACCAAGCAGACATAAACAAGGTACCAGTCTGTAACTCTCATTCTGTTCTGTGATCTTAGCTGGATATTTAAGTAATTTATATATTCATTACTTTTAATGTTTCTTATCTCATTTTTTGTCCAAATTTATTTTGTACTCGAGCCTAGGTTATGGCTGAAAAGCATCTTTGGGCCAGTCCACCCTCCCAATTAACAAATGCATAGATAAATTGACAAACAGACAAACAAATAAAAATAAATAGTGCTGCTACAATCATATACAGCCCAGTAAATAAAATAATATAATAACAGATCAGTCATATACAACCCAGTAAACAAAATAATATAATAACATATCAGTCATATACAGCCTAGTAAATAAAATAATATAATAACAGATCAGTCATATACAAACCAGTAAACAAAATAATATAATAACAGATCAGTCATATACAGCCCAGTAAATAAAATAATATAATAAAAGATCAGTCATATACAGCCCAGTAAACAAAATAATATAACAGATCAGTCATATACAACCCAGTAAATAAAATAATATAATCAGACAAACAAATAAAAATAAATAGTGCTGCTACAGTCATATACAGCCCAGCAAATAAAATAATATAATCATACAAATAAAAATAAATAGGGCTGCTACAGTCATATACAACCCAGTAAACAAAATAATATAATAACAGATCAGTCATATACAACCCAGTAAACAAAATAATATAATAACAGATCAGTCATATACAGCCCAGTAAATAAATAATATAATCAGACAAATAAAAATAAATAGTGCTGCTACAGGAATATACAGCCCAGTAAATAAAATAATATAATCAGACAAATAAAAATAAATAGTGCTGCTACAGTCATATACAACCCTGTAAACAAAATAATATAATAACAGATCATGTTGGTTGAAGTGTAGTAGAAATCTGTTAACAGTGCTTTTACTATGGCTCTATTACCCTTAGGATGAAAACATTAAAACAAAGCACTTTTTTAAGCTGAGCTAATTGTACTACCTAGTATAATTCTAGAAAGTGCAACCCATTTTACTGCAAGACCTGTCAGACCTGGTGACTGTTTTGTACCAATGCCTCGAGTACTGTTTCTGCATCTGAGGCCATTGCTGAGGTATTCTGTAAATCTGCAAAAGCTCCTCAAGGTATCCCTTGAAGCCGGGTCTGATCATGTACCTCACCTGAGGGTCCAATGTGCATGCATTCCACATTAAGAAAGTGATATCTCTCATGGTATAAGGCATTCACCTGTGACTTCTAATTTGAGATGTCCAGAAGAAGATCACTTTCATCAAGCCTGCTCAAAGCAGGCCTTCAGAAACACACTGAACCAGAGGAATTTAGTTTCAGATTTCATTCTTAGGCTCCAGTATGCCCAGTAAGAAGAAATGTGGACTAGTTAGCCCAATTTTCAAAAGCAAGAGTTTCTGGGTATATTTACAGTCATAGAATGAGGTCACTCATTCTTATGTTGGGCAAAGTTCTGGGAAAAAAAGGTGTACCCAGGTAATCTTCCAAAGTACCTTTTTTGGCATACTTGGATGCACAGAAACAGTACTCATCGAAGTTGTTTTATTTTAGGTCTAACTAAAACATTTGTTTAGTCAATCATGCAAATGTTACAGAAAAGCAGGGTGGAAAACTTTAAAGAGCGCAATCAAATTATACCAGAACTACGTGAAGAGAAATCAGAAAAGCCTTCTCATCTTGTACCAGCATTGTTTCAGATGTACCCTAGGGATCTGCTCCAAACCTCTTATTTTTATACTGTTCATCAAATAAGCTACTTATAGGTCCTAGGTCTTCTATACTGCAACAACAAATATATACCTAACAAATCATCTAGACCTATACTGGCTCAAACATTTATTCTACCATCCCTGATGTATGCTGCACCCATACTTATTAACCTCCAAAATAATCTCTTAACCAAACTGGAAGCCACCCATAACAAGATAGCCAGATTCACAGCCAGTAATATCTACAAATTCCATCATTGTATATCTCTGAAAAGCTTAAGATGGCCTGAGCTCCCCCACATACTTTAAAAATCACAGCTGCAAATTGCACATAGCATTCTAAATAGCCGCAACTGCTGCCCTGCCCTTACATTCATAATTACACCCTACATACCCAATTGTAACCTCAGAAGCATACAACAAAAATTCAAAAAGCAAGTAAAAATAAATTTCCAACATGCATGGATCTGTACTTGTCAGGAAATAACTTAATAAATATTTCTTCTTTCAATCAATGTATCTTCCTGGTATCTGCTATCTAAACTGTCTACACATATTACTCTCTCTGCAGTTAGTACCTATGCTGTTAAAGGCATCTTTGTTGTACTGTGTCATGATGTTACTCTAAATTATATATTACATATTGTTTTATTTTATACATTTCTATATTCCTTGTATATAACTTAATGCTAACAAAATTTCTCAAGCATATTGCTACTGCATTCTCAAAATACTGTACGTCTGCCTTGTAAATATTTATGCTGTGTACCTCTCGTTCTCTGTTTTTGTACCGTTGAGTATCTTACAACTTCAATTGTTAAGTTTTTTTTCTTATTGTTGTAATTACTTTGCTGGAGCTTTTCTCTTGGGTCTCCACTGAAAAAGGGCTCTCTGGACCCAGTCGGACTAACCCAGTTAACAAATGTAAAAATAAAAAAATAAATAAATATAGGGCTCTGCAGTCTACTATGCACAGACTGCTGTAGCATCATTTAGTAATAAATGTTGAAAATCATTCAGCACTGGCAGTGAAAAGGTCTGTCAGCATTTTAGGAAACAGAATAATTCTGGGGATATTTCAAAACCCAATGCTGTGCTATCTGTCATGGCTGCTTAATAAAAATCAGCCCATGCTTATCAGACAATTTTTATTTCTGATGCTCCTCAGCGTGAAACAATTCCAACTTGTAATTTGATTTCACAAGCACAGAAACTTTATCTTCATATAAAGTGAATGGCGATGTGGTAGACTGCCAGCTTACCTTGAGGTTAACAGACATCTGGTCTTGAAGCCATCATGCTATTGATGTTCTTCATGTTTCACTGTTGCAGTCATTACATTTGGGTAATCTGCTGGCAGGTTGCCCTCAGTCGGGCTGATTAACAAAGTCCTGGGTCCTGCGTCGGTTGCTGTCCCTTCATCCATGACGTCAGGTCGTCAGGGGTATAAAACATGCAGCTGATGCCATTACATCAGTCTTTCTTGCTGTGCGGTGCCCAAAGCAGAAACAGTTCGCAAATGCCAGTTGGCCGACTCCTGAAATTTTCATTTTCGAGTTTCAGAACCAAAGTCTTCAACTTAAAGCTAAGTACCCCGTTGGGGAAACTTTTTCTTGCTCCTTACCGATGTCAGTAAAAGTTAATAATTGTATTACTTGTGGAAAGCAAATACCTCATAAAAATTTTCATTCGTACTGTATTCCTTGTCTAGACCCTGACCACGATGTACCTTGCTGTTGGTTTTGTGCTCTATTTAATCAGCACACTGTCCGTCATTGGTACATTTTTGCCTCTAAATATTTCGGTTCTTGGTTTAATTATCCAGAAATGTCGTCGGTTAGCTGTCCAACTACCGGGATTCTGAAAACACGGAAAGATAAAGACAGACACAGGCTGCCGAAGGTCCAAAGCTGCCAACAACGCTTCTCCTAAGCCAGTCGCCTGTTTGCCGGTACTCAGTGAGGCGCTTTCGCAGCCCCTGATACCCGCTACTTCTGATTCGCAGGCCTCTACTGACACCCATTCGGAGTCCGGTATGCCGTGAGATACTTCACCTATAGAACCCGTGGATGTCTCTACTTTGGATGGGTCTGGAGCCGCTGTGCAGGCACCGGCTTCTGAGGGTGTTTTCAGGCCTACAAACTTGCATATTAAATCGACTCCACCTTCATTACTAAGGTCTAAATCTCAATCCATGTCTAAAAAACTGACTCCCAGGCCACATGCTCAGGCCCCTATGCCTAAAAAACAAATGATAAAAATTGCTGAAGATCTAATTACTCTAATCAGGGGTAGTCACCCCCCCCCTTCCCCAGAGGCCTAGGGCTGAGCTAGATTATTACTCTTCTGATCAGGATTCTGTTTCTTCTGACTCTTCTAATGACCTGGATTTGTCCATACCTACTTATGAGGATTCTGATGCAGAGGATTCCATTCCCTCTGCTTCCCCTCCTGAGGATTTTTTCTTTTGGGGAAACCTTACATACGTTAAGGGAGCATTTCCACTGGGAAAGTCTGGAATTGAATCAAAAAACAGGCTTAGGGATTTCATTCTTCTACCTCAGCATAGGCCTTTGGCTATACCTCATGTACTAGACATTGTTGTTGATGTGTTCTCAGAATCCAGTTTGGCCCCTGATTCCCTGCCTCCTGCTCTTAGTAAACCTGACAGATTCTACAGGGTTCCTGAGTCCCACAAGTTCCTTTTCAAAAATCTTGTTGCAGATCCAGAGACCATTTCTCAGGTGCCGAAGGGCATTAAGGCTTCTACTGCTAAAAATCCTACCCCTTCTGATAGAGACTCCAGGGCACTGGATAGACGGGGTAAAAAGGTTTATACTTCTGCAGCCTTGGCAATCAGAGCTTTAAACTGCCAATTTCATATGTTAAAATATCAACAGCATATTATGGGACTGCTTAAACAGAAAATGATGTTGATTCCTGACTGTGTGGAAAATAAAGATTTACAGGATTTAATGCATTCTGCTGAACAAGCTGGAAAACATAATTTGCAATGTGGTTTTGATTCTTTAAAGGCCTCTTGCAGGGCTGCTGTTACTGGGTCTGTGCTTAGAAGGCATGTTTGTCTTAAGGAGCAATATTTGCCTGATCATGTTAAAGCTATATTGTTGAATGCTCCTTTAAATCAAGACCACCTGTTTGGCAATAAGGCTGAAGAAGTTTTTAAAAAGATGGAAGATAAAGCTAAATCTATGCAAACTGTTAAAGATTTTTTTACAAGTGCAACCTCCTAGATTTAGTAGGCACTGGCCTACTAAGAATTGGTCCTTTCCAGCCCCTTCCAGATCCTCTCAAGCCAAACCCAGACACAGCAAAAACCCAAGGTTTCAGTACCAGGGGACTCTCAGAACTAGCCAGTTCCACTTCCAAATCTGGAAGTAACAAGAAACCCCGTATGGTAAACAGTCTCAATGACTTCATTTTAAAATTCTCAAACACTTATCTTTTGACCGCCCTTTGGGGGGTAAGTTTGCTCTTCATGCAAAGAACTGGGAACTCATAACCCAGGACAAATGGGCTTTAAATATAGTGTCCCAGGGATACAGATTTCATTTCTACACATTGCCAACACCAAACGGGTGGCCAGACCTGCCCGCAAATCAGTGGGCGGAGGCTCAAAAACAAGTACTTTCCCTCTTAAACATGGGGGCTATTCAACCAGTACCAGAAGGGGAAAAGGGACAAGGTTTCTATTCCAGGATTTTTCTGGTACTCAGAAAAGACAAATCATGGCGTCCAATCCTGGACCTGTCTACTCTAAACACCTTTCTGGAAATTCCAAAATTCAAGATGCTGACTCTTCACCAGTTACTTCCTATGCTAGGCAAAGATGCCTGGTTGGCAACTCTATATTTAAAAGAAGCATACCTGCATATCCCAATCAGGGAATCCTGCAGAAAATACCTACGCTTCAAAGCAGGCTACTTGCATTATTAGTTATCTGCACTGCCCTTTGGCTTATCTACTGTGCCCAGGGTATTCATAAAGTGCCTGGCTCCAGTTATTGCATTTTGCAGGCAAAGAAATATTCAAATATATCCAAACCTGGACAATTGTCTAATTCTGGCAGAAAACCAGGGCATACTTTTAAATCATCTGGCATTTGTAAAAAGGGTTCTAACTTGTCTGGGGTACACCATAAATGAAAATAAATTACAGCTGGAACCCTGTCAACAGATTACATTCCTGGGTGCAAGCTTGATTGCAACTGCCCAGATTTCCTCATGCCAGAAAAGCAAATTCATTTGGTAACTTACTTCAAACAAGTGGCCACAAAAACCCTGCTGTCTGCAAGACAAATACTGCAAGCCTTGGGGTTCATGGCCTCCTGCATTCTTCTAATTCCATATGCAAGACTGCATATGAGGAAACTACAGTGGTATCTAAAAATCTATGGAGTCAGCATTGTCGCAGCCTGGAAACAATGATTCCTATCATACCTTGCCTACACCTGGAGTTCCTATGCCACCAAAATAAGGGACTACTATTCACACTACCCCATGCCGCCCAAACCCTAACTACAGATACATCAGACGATGCATGGGGGAGGGGGGGCACTCACCTGGCAGGGAAGTGCATTCTGGGCAAATGGAACCCAAATCAAATGCATCTACATATCAATCAAAAAGAAATATTAGCTGTACAGAATGCTCTGACAGCCTTCAAAGACTACATTCTTCCAGGACAACTAACGGTAAAGACGGACAACACCACGGTTATGTGGTACATAAACAAGCAGGGGGGTACACATTCCTACCCCCTCTGCAGACTAGCCATGGCATTGTGGAACACAGCCTTAAGCTACCAAGTGCACCTACAAGCTCAATTCCTGCCAGGAAAATTGAATACACTGGCAGACAGACTAAGCAGAAACTTCATGGACCCACATGAGTGGAAACTGGAACCAAGGATTTTCAACATGTTGACAAGTGAATGGGGGAGCCCAGACATAGATCTATTTGCCTCCCCCCAGAACTACCAGTTGGACAAGTTTTGCACAAGGATTCTCCACAAACAAGCCTGGAAAGTGGATGCTCTGTCCTTCAGCTGGAAAAAAAAACTATCAGTCTTTGCCTTTCCCCCTCTGCCTCTGCTCTCCAAAGTTCTACTAAAATTCAAACAGGACAAACCAAGGATGATTTTGATTGCTCCAGACTGGCCACACCAACACCAGTACCCCCTCCTGTGCAGTGTGTCACAAATATCTCTTTGGCACCTGCCTCAGACCCCTTCTTCCCTGCTGTCTCAGCAGGAGAACCAAATTCTGCACCCTCAGCTTCCAACATTGAACCTTGCAGCCTGGCTAATCACTTAAATTCACCCTTATCATCCCTCAGCAAACCAGTGATGGATGTCATCTTGGAGGTGAGGAGACCTAGTACTAGAAAATCTTATGCTGACAAATGGAAAAGATTATGTGCCTGGAACTAGTCTTTAGTGATGAGCACAGCAGCACTCAATTTACCTCAGATCTTGCGATACTTAACTGAGATGCTTCACAAGGGCCTGTCTTTTTCCTCCATTAAAATCCATGCCTCAGCTATTTCAGCTCATTATAACACAGAACCACCCCCTCTTCTCTCATCCTATGTTCAAGCAGTATCTCAGAGGGGCAAAAAACTTGGGACCACCCAGGAGAGCTCCTACTCCTGCCTGGGACCTTAACTTTGTTTTGGAGAAACTCACTCTACCTCCTTTCAAGCCAGCTGCTACTGCAGACTTAAAATTTCTTTCTTGAAAAACAGCCTTCCTTTTAGCAATCACATCAGCTAGAAGGATTTCTGAATTACAGGCCCTTATGGCAGTGGAGCCTTTCATCATCTTTCATGCAGACAGGGTATCTCTCAGGACCAATCCATCCTTCATGCCCAAGGTGGTTTCCAGTGTGGCTCTTAATCAGTCCATTCATTTGCCAACCTTCTTTCCCAATCCACAGAACAAAGGGTAATGGATTCTACATTCCTTGGATGTGCACAGACAACTTAGATTCTACTTAGACAGGACTAAATCTCGAAGAAAATCTAAACAATTGCTGGTAGCATTTGCTGCAGGGGCAGAAGGGAAGGCTATTTCAAAACAAACCATTTCTAAATGGATAAGCCATTGCATTCATTTCTGCTATAAGCACCATGGAAAGCCTATGCTCCAGGGGATCGGATCTCACTCATCCAGGGCTGCATCTACTTCTGCTGCCTTTCTGAGAGGTGTTCCTACCAGGGACATCTTAGAAGCTGCCACCTGGAGCTCTGTACATACTTTCACCAAGCATTATCATTTACCAATTTTCTCTAAATACAGAGCTGGCTTTGCCACTGCTGTCTTGCAGGGCCTTATAGCTGGTCCTAATGCTGTATAAACTCCTCCGCCCAACCATAGCTTTGGGAATCTACCCAGATGTAATGACGGCAACAGTGAAACACTAAGAACATAGTACAGTTGTGTACACTTACCACAAATGTAGATGTTTGAGTGTATTCACTGTTGCAGTCCTGGTTACCCTCCCTCCAGCCCCCTAGTTTTTTCACGCTATACCTCTACTTTCCTTTACTATGCTTAAAAGCCTTTTTGGTGTATTTGCTTTTTGTTGGAGGTATACTTTTGTGTTTTTGTGTTTATTTGCTCTCCATTAGGGGGGCATCTGATATATGGGGCAAGAAAAATTGATCTAATGGCGTTGGTTGGATGTTTTATACCCCTGATGACCTGACATCATGGAAGAAGGGACAGCAACTGACTTAGGACCCAAGACTTTGATATTCAGGCCGGCTGAGGGTTACCTGCAGGCAGATAACCCAAATGTAATGACTGCAACAGTGAATACACTCAAACATCTACATTTATGGTAAGTGTACACAACTGTACTTTGCAGTACTCGCAGCTTTAAAGATTAGCTTGCCTTATTCATTGCACCGGCTGCATGACTGCAGTCACGTATCAGACAAAAACAATAATACATGAAAAAAACTACAGTACATCAGCTTGGATACCAGCGTTTGCTTAGACAATTTGAGAATTGCTCATAACATAATGGTGTACAAGTGGAACTTGAGTATATTTCCCTTAGATTCACAACATCCTATCCATTCATCCAGTCCACCAGCCATCCACAACCCCTTTTTTCCCATTTTTCCATATGGGGTTAGGATGTTACTCCAGCAGTGACAATCATCTAGAGATGATGTTCAGACAGCCAGGTGGTAGATTCACAAAATATGCAGTAAGAAAGGAACTTGAGTATATTTCCCCTAAAAGTATTGCATTACATGTCTGGTAGTGTATGCTGGGTACTCATTGTTGTACAAATCCAAAATGCACCCTAGGTATACTATAATGTAAATTTAATAATGTATCCAGTTTTCACTTTATTACACATCAGGTAACGTACATCAGGTACACTGCATTGTAAAAATAATAATGTATGTTTGATGTGCTCCAGCAAACATCAGCTTATGCAGGACGTAATATGATCTGCACACGGCATTGTAACTCAGGTATTCTATAATGCAGTTGCTTTGTTATATACGTGGTGTACTGTGCTATACATAAAATACCAGACAGTGAGTCCACTATATTATAACCCTACAAGTAGACACTGCGCATACTATATCTGCCAGATAATGCATTCAATCCACACTGTATCACATCTCAGATAATGCATGGTGACTGCACCATATTATGTGTCTGGTATTATATGCAGAGTGTACAGTATTACATGTTTGGAAATACATGCTGACTGTATTGTATGACATGTCTGTTAATATATGCTGTGCACACTATATTACATGTTTGATAATACTTGCTAACTGTATTGTATTATTTATCTGGTAATACATACAGAATGTGTACTATATAATATGTCTGTTAATATGTAATATGTACTATGTAATGAGTGCACCTTATTAAATGTGGGGTAATGCATGCTGATTGTACTGTATGCATGTCTTCCAATACAGACTAAGTGCAATGTATTATACATCAGGTAATACAGGCTGAGGATACTGTATTATATGTTTGATAATACATGCTATGCATCTTGTATTATACATTTGATAATACATGTTGCGGGCACTACATCATATATGAAGTAATGCATACTGACTGTACTGTATCACATGCCTGATGATATTTGCTGTGTCAACTGCATCATGTATCTGTTAGTATGTTCTGAGTGTATTATGCTATATGTCAAGTAATAGATGTTGAGTATACTGTATTATATATCTGGTCATATATGTTGAGTGTACTGTATCATATGCCAGGTTATACGTTGTGAGTGTACTTTAATACATTTATACTGAAAACACTGTATTATATGTCTGGTAGTACATTCTGAGTGCACTGTATTTTATGTCTGGTAGTATATTCTGAGTGCACTGTATTATAAGTCTAGTAGTACATTCTGAGTGCCCTGTATTATATGTTTGTTAGTACATGGTCAGTGTACTGTGTTGTATGTCTATTAGTACATGCTGAGTGCACTGTATTATATGTCTAGTAGTTCATGTTAAAGATGCTGCATTATATGTCTGGTGATGCTGAGTGTACTGTTTTATACATCTGATAATGCATGATGTTTGTACTATGTTATACATCTCGTAATACATGCTGAGTGCACTGTATTATATGTCTGGTAGCACATGCTGAGTGCACTGTATTATATGTCTGGTGATGCTGAGTGTACTGTCTTATGTATCTGATAATCCATGATGTTTGTACTATGTTATACATCTCGTAATACATGCTGAGTGCACTGTATTATATGTCTGGTAGCACATGCTGAGTGCACTGTATTATATGTCTGGTAGTACATGCTGAGTGCATTGTATTATGCATTATATGTTTGGTAGCACATTCTGAGTGCACTGTATTATATATCTGGTAGTACATGCTGAGTGTATTATATTACATGTGTAGTAATACATGGTGAGTGCACTATATTACATCTGTTAGTACATGCTGAATGTACTGTATTATATGTCTGTTAGCATATGCTAAGTGCACTGTATTATATGTCTGGTAGTACATGCTGAGTGCACTGTATTGTATGTCTGGTGGTACATTCTGAGTGCACTGTATTATATGTCCGGTAGCACATTCTGAGCACACTATATTATATGTCTGGTAGTACATGCTGTGGACACTGTATTATATGTCTATTAGTACATGCTGAGTGCACTGTATTATATGTCTTGTAGTACATTCTGAGTGTACTGTATTATATGTCGGTTAGTACATGCTGAGTGCACTGTATTATATGTCTGGTAGTACATTCTTAGTGCACTGCATTATATGTCTGGTAGTACATGCTGAGTGCACTGTATTATATGTCTGGTAGTACATTCTGAGTGCACTGTATTATATGTCTGGTAGTACATTCTGAGTGCACTGCATTATATGTCTGGTAGTACATTCTGAGTGCACTGTATTATATGTTGGTTAGTACATGCTGAGTGCACTGTATTATGCCTCTGTCAGTACATTCTGGTGCACTGTATTATATGTCTGGTAGTACATGCTGAGTGCACTGTATTATATGTCTGGTAGTACATTCTGAGTGCACTGTATTATATGTCTGGCAGTACATTCTGAGTGCACTGTATTATATGTCGGTTAGTACGTGCTGAGTGCACAGTATTATATGTCTGGTAATACATTCTGAATGCACTGTATTATATGTCTGGCAGTACATGTTGAGTGTATTATATTACATGTGTAGTAATACATGGTAAGTGCACTGTATTACATCTGTTAGTACATGCTGAGTGTACTGTATTGTATGTCTGTTAGCACATGCTAAGTGCACTGTATTATATGCCTGGTAGTACATGCTGAGTGCACTGTACTAAATGTCTGGTAGTACATGCTATATGCACTGTGTTATATGTCTGGTAGTACATTCTGAGTGCACTGTATTATATGTCTGGTAGTACGCCCTGAGTGTATTATATTATATATGTAATAATACATGGTGAGTGCACTGTATTGCATCTGTTAGTGCATGCTGAGTGTACTGTATTATATGTCTATTAGTACATGCTGAGTGCGCTGTATTATATGTTTTGTAGTACATTCTGAGTGTACTGTATTATATGTCTGATAGTATATTCTGAATGCACTGTATTATATGTCTGGTAGTACATCCTGAATGCACTGTATTTTATGTCTGGTAGCACATTATGAGTGTGCTGTATTATATGTCTCATAGTACATTCTGATTGCACTGTATTATATGCCTATTAGTACATTCTGAGTTCACTGTATTATATATCTGGTAGAACATTCTGAGTGCACTGTATTATATGTCTGGTAGTAAATGCTGAGTGTATTATATTACATGTGTAATAATACATGGTGAGTGCACGGTATTACATCTGTAAGTGCATGTTGAGTGTACTGTATTATATGTCTTGTAATACATTCTGAGTGCACTGTATTATATGTCTGATAGTACATGCTGAGTGCACTGTATTATATGTCTGATAGTATATTCTGAGTTCACTGTATTATATGTCTGATAATACATTCTGGGTGCACTGTATTATATGTCTGATAGTATATTCTGAGTTCACTGTATTATATGTCTGATAATACATTCTGAGTGCACTGTATTATATGTCTGGTAGTACAGTGTGAGTGCACTGTATTATATGTCTGGTAGTACATGTTGACTGTATTATTATTATTATTATTTTATGCTCATAGATTCTTACTAAGTGTTCAGCCAGTGACACATTCAGGAAAGTCAGTCACATCACCAAGTACTAATATAGGACTAAGAGTGGACTTCCACCTATCCCAGGGGAAAATCTAATTTCTCTAATCTAGTAATGATGACTGATTTTAGAGGTTGCTAGGGAAGTACTCTGCTTGATAAAAGGCAGCCTTTTCTGGAACAGGGTATACGTTGGGATGGACTTCGGTCACACCATGTGACATTGCTGGAGTTACGGTATAGGCTGTGGTCTTTGGAGGGGTTGTTTCTTTTACCACTAGTGCTGGTAAGGTGAAGCAGTTAAAAAAATGCTGGGCCATTCATAGCATGGAAGTCTAAGCAGAAAGCACCCCTCAGTAGCCTGATAGACACTGAGTAGGTGCTATAGATTTTAGTGTATTAGTGCAGCTGAAGGTACTGAAACATGAGGAAAGGTTTAAGGATCTCAGGTTGGTTTTGGTGCTTTGCATAGTACATGCCAATGAAAGCATTGCACTCAGTGATGGGCCTAATAAAGTTGGACTGCGACTTCCTTAGATCTTGGGGAGATATCATGAAGGGTAAGTTGTTCAATTAGCAGAATTTTCTACCACAACAGAAACAAGGAGGTGAACATGCAGTCTGCAATCAATGCAGGTACGCAAGCCATTAATGACTGGATTATATTTAAGTGGAATGTATGGTAAGGGGGAGTCATGCTAAATTTACCAAAGGACGCTATACTGCATTTCTTGGCAATAAAGGTAAGCCCCTGATAAACACAACCTATATGTGTTTCTAAACACAACCTATATATGTTTGTTTGTTTGTTTGTTTGTTTGTTTGTTTGTTTGTTTGTTTGTTTGTTTGTTTGTTTGTTTGTTTGTTTCAGGCCTTGCTGGGGAATTTGAGTATTGGAGTGGGATTTGATAACTGCTTCCAGTTTGCTGTCATCAGCAAACGTGGTTAGCCATGGTCCCTTGATATCATCTTTCCTATAACAGAAGTATATAACAAAGATGAGGGATTCCAGGACACAGTCCTGTGGGAGAATGTCTGTGATGTTTTTCTTTATAGAGCAAATAATCCCCCCTCACAACCTTAATAGATAGGTCCTGTCAGATAGCCAATTACAAGCCAGCAAACTATGTGTAAGTTCATGTTGAGTTTGAAGAGTTTATCAAATATCCCTGCATGGAGGATAGTGTCAAAGGCCTCTGTAATATCCATTTAGGCATTTCGGACTGTATGCCTTTATGAATGGCCTTTGCAACCTTTTTAACAAACTCAGCCATGTTAAATAATCATAATTTGCTTTCTACAAAGCTACATTGATGTATATCCAGGGATCTAAGGTCACCTAAGTTATCATTTATTACTTCAGTTATAATTCCCTCCATACCTGTGTAAATAATACTAGAGAGGCAAATAGGCCTGTTATTTCTGGTGACAGTAAAGGCCTGTTATTTCTGATGACAGCAAAGGCGACATTTTTTTGCATGGGCAATACAGCAACTCTTCTCAGACATCAGGGATTTAGCCAGTGAAGACACTCTGTAAAAAAGCTGGTGGAAAGTTTTGCTAAGTGGGATTTCATTCCTATGAACAGATGTCTAGGGATATTGTAAGGATTATTGGAACTGATATTACTAATTTTACAAAAATATGAAAATGACTTTTTCCATTGTAGTATGGCATGAGTGTACTGTATGATACGTCTGATAGCAGAACCTCAATGGTCCATATTATTTGTCTGGTAATAAAGGCTAACTGCACTGTATAATGTGTTTGTTAATACATGCTGAGTCAGCCAATAACGCTTTGTGTACTGTATCATATGTCTCGTACATGCTCATCGTACAGTATTATATGTCTGGTAATACATGCTGAGTGTACTGCATTATATGTCTGATAATGCATGAATGCCTTCTGTTATATGAATGTAAGGTTACAGTACTGTATTATATTTCTGTTAATACAAGGTGAGTGTAGTGCATTATATGTCTGATAATGCATGAATGCATTGTGTTATATGAATGTAAGCTTACAGTACTGTATTATATGTCTGTTAATACAAGCTGAGTGTAGTGCATTATATGTCTGATAATGCATGAATGCATTGTGTTATATGAATGTAAGGTTACAGTACTGTATTATATGTCTGTTAATACAAGGTGAGTGTAGTGCGTTATATGTCTGATAATGCATGACTGCATTGTATTATATGAATGTAAGGTTACAGTACTGTATTATATGTCTGTTAGTACAAGCTGAGTGTAGTGCATTATATGTCTGATAATGCATGAATGCATTGTGTTATATGAATGTAAGGTTACAGTACTGTATTATATGTCTGTTAATACAAGGTGAGTGTAGTGCGTTATATGTCTGATAATGCATGACTGCATTGTATTATATGAATGTAAGGTTACAGTACTGTATTATATGTCTGTTAATACAAGGTAAGTGTAGTGCGTTATATGTCTGATAATGCATGAATGCATTGTATTATATGAATGTAAGGTTACAGTACTGTATTATAGGCCTGTTAATACAAGCTGAGTGCAGTGCGTTATATGTCAGATAATGCATGAATGCATTGTGTTATATGAATGTAAGGTTACAGTACTGTATTATATGTCTGTTAATACAAGCTGAGTGTAGTGCGTTATATGTCTGATAATGCATGAATGCATTGTATTATATGAATGTAAGGTTACAGTACTGTATTATTTATTTATTTATTTATTTATTTATTTATTTCACATTTGTTAACCGGGTTAGTCCAACTGAGTTTGAAAACAAACCTATTTTCAGTGGAGACCAGAGGGGAAAAGCCCCAGCAAACATAAGTAAAGATAAAGTGACAATATGCAAAATATTAAATAATCACAATACAAAATAATCGTAAAAAAAGAGGTTATTAACTATTTACATTGCATTGATGGTAAGCAACTCATTTTCAGTGGAGACCCAAGGGGAAAGAACCCCAGCAAGAATAAGCAAAGATAAACGTACAGGACAAAAACTATTAAAAATAAGAATGCAAATATGAAATTAATTATAAAGAGAAAAACAAAAGAAAAAAAATATGAACATTAAGGGTTGCACTGACAGTAGTGGTCTAAATTTACTACATATAAGAGTAAAAACAAAAGGATAATCATTGTTCAAAAAGAAGGAAGCTAGGAAACTCACTACGCTAGGCATCAACCCCCACATCACTAGGTGGGTTGCAAACTAGCTCACAGATAACCCACAGTGTGAAAGTAGCTGACTCCATGTCAGACTACCGACCAGTCACAAGTGGAGTCCCACAGGGTTCAGTCCTGGGTCCTCTCCTGTTTGGTATCTACTTCTCTGAAGTCCAGGCCAACATGAAGGGACTCTGGCTGACAAAGTTCACAGATGATTGCAAGTTGGGAGCTATTATTAACTCCCCAAGTGATGTTGACATTCTACAGAATGGCCTCATTGCAACAAATGACTGGTGTCAGAACCATGACCTTAAGCTCAATGCCAAAAAATGTGTCGTCATCCCCCTTTGGGAAAAACCTGGTTCCCATGAATTACGACATTGATGGTAGTCCACTGAACACAGAAGGCGTTATAAGAGATCTGGGAACACAGGTTGACAGCAGCCTCTCTTTTGACCACCACATTGCCACTGTGGTCAGAAAGTCCTTCTATGTGGCACATCTCATTACTAAGGGTTTTGCATCCAGGAAGAAAGAGGTCATTGTCTCCTTCTACTCTTCCCTCATTAGGCCAATCATTGGGTGCAATGCCCCATTTGGCATGTACCTCACTAAACACCTGCAACTACTGGAGAGGCCACAAAAGTACCTCACAAAGAGGATCCTAGGCCTTAAACACTTGTCTTATATGGACAGACTAAAACAGCTCCAACTATTCTCTGTCTCATATCGCCTACTTAGATGTGATCTCTGCTTGACTTACAAAGCCATGTCTAATCCAGCTCTGTTAGAAATGCTACATCTAAAGAAATCCCAATCCCTCCACACCACATGCTCCATAGACCTGAACCTCATTACCACAATTAACAGAACATGCTGGAGGGACAGCTTCATAACCCAGAGACTGTCCATGCTATGGAATAGACTTACCATACATGTCAAGCAGAGCACCTCACTGACCCTCTTCAAGAGAAATCTTGATGAGTGGATGGGAAACAGAAAATTCACCATGGAGCAGCCTTATTTATATGTCTGATAATACATGAATGCAGTGCATTATATGTCTGATAATATATGCTTACTGTACCATATTATACAGAGAGTAATACATATTGATGTTCTGTATTATAGATGTGGTAATACTAATGTGTGTCAGTGGTGCCTTTAGTGCAGAAGCCTGGGGGTTCTATTCCCATACCAGGTAGATTGACTGCTGACACTGCAGTGCAGCAGAAGGGGGTGCTGCACTTCTGTGCGTGCCATCCTTGGGATGAGACATTAAACTGAGGTCCCATTTGCTTGAGTTGGTGGATGTAAAAGATCCCATGGTACCTATTAAAAAGAGTGTGGAAAGTTCCTCGATGCCCTGGCTGAATTTCCCTTGGTAGTATAAATACCACCTTGGGTATCCCTTGAAAAGAGGCCACTAGCCTAGTGGGACGAACCTGGTCTACAAAGTGATAAATTATGTTCACTTTGTCCATTTACACAGTCAATTCACCAAATACCCTTGGTGAGTGCCATTTGTGCAAAATGAACTCACTAAAAACATCTTCAGCTACCTTTGAGGTTGCATTTTTCCCAACTGTTGTGCAATTATGGAGTCAGTATATATATATATATATATATATATATATATATATATATATATATATATATATATATATATATATATATATATATATATATATATATATTAACTGGGGGGTGCAGATCTCTAAGACATGAAGGGTGCAGGGGAAGTTTGCCCCTCTGAAAAAAATGTTTCATTTTCATTAGAACTGGTTTGCAGTGAGTTTTATTGCCCAAAGAGCACTTGAACTATGTATTGTGGCAAATAGCCATGGATCTGTGTGAGAGGTAGTAAATATTTAGTTTATTGTATTATATTATTATATGTCTGGTATTCAATGCTGAGTGCACTACGCCTGATGATACAAACTGAAAGTATGTTGCTATATGTCTGGTAAAATGTTTTGACTGTACTGTATTATATGTCTGAAAATATATGCTGAATGTGGTGTATTATATACTCAATAGTATATGTGGAGTATACTGTATTATATAGTCAGTAGTGCATGGTGATTGTACTGTATTATATGTCTGTTATTACTTACTGTGTATACTGTATTATATGTTGGGTAATGCTGTCTGACTGTACTAAATTATGTTGTATATCTAATGATACATGCTGAGAGTACTGTTTTATATGTCAGATAGTACATAGCAAGTATACAGTATTATATGTCTGGCAATACAGGCTGAATGTACTATAGTTTATGTTTGATATTATATAATGAGTATGCTGTATTATATGACCTGTAATATAGGCTTGGTGTACTAAATTGTATGTCAGGTAATAAATGCTAACATACTACATTCATCATCATCAGCTCCCTTTTCCCATTTTCTATATAGTATTGGGGTGTTTGTGTCACTTGTCACCATCTCTCCCTGTTCAGTAACACTCTCCTACCTTCTTCTACATTCATGTCTGAGTGTCACAGATCTTCAGTCACACAATCCATCTGCCTCAATTCTGGATTCCCTCATTTCCTCTTGCCTTATTCCTGTCCTTCCCAAATCTTCTTCACCAGATTGTCTTCTGCTTTTCTGCAGATGTGGGATGTACCTTACCCGACACCTGCAGCAATTAGAAAGACCCCAAAAGTACCTCACCAGGAGGATCAAGGGACTCAAACAGATGCCATATGCTGCTCGGTTAAAAAAACTCCAGCTCTACTCAGTTGCATACCGCCTACTTCGAGGCGATCTATGCCTGACATATAAAGCTATGTCCAACCCAGAATTAATGGAGCCACGCACTTGAGGGACTTGAACCTCAGCACAGAAATAAATAGAACATGCTGGAGGGACAGATTCATAACCCAGAGGCTCCCTTCGCTCTGGAATAGAATTCCAGTTCATGTTAGGCAGAGCACCTGACTGACTCTCTTCAAGAGGAATCTTGATGAGTGGATGGGGGATCATAGGTTTGTCCCGGGGATTGCTTCCGTGTCACTGTTAGACAGAGGCACAGTAAACTAAACTTTAAAAAGGGCACAGTATACTCAAATCAAGGGGTGGCGTAAGCCAAATACAATTGGGCTAGGCTTATAAATGCCCCAGGGCAGATAGCCTAATGTGAACCTATGAACCTATGAACCTATGTGCCCAAACCACCATAATCTGTCCTCTTTCACCTTTATTGTAATTGGAGCTACTTTTGCTTCTGCTGTTATGTCCTCATTTCTTCATCTGTCTCATATTATGCATCCTACTACCCATCTCAGGCACTTCATCTCCATTACCTGTAGCTTCCAAAACGTTTACTGCCCAGGTTTCTGTACCATACAGTAGTACTGGTCACACCACTATTTTGTACACCTTAGTTTTCAGCTTCTTTGGCATTCTTCTGTCATACACTGCCCCTGACACCTGCGCCAGTTGGCTGCAGCCCTTCTGATTTTATCTTTGACCTCTTCATTCAAACTTCTCTTCCCTTCAATCACCCCTCCGAGATACTTGAAGCTTTTAACTTGTTCACTGTTTATCCTTCTATCTCAGTTTCCCATCTCCTGCCATTACAACTATCATATCTGTACTTGGTTTCATCTCATTTGCCTTCAGTTTTCCATTCCATTCCCCCATCCTTTGCTGAAGTTCTTTCTCGGAGTCTGCCTGTATTGCCACATCTTCTGCTTACAGCAACTTTGTTGATCTCTTCCCCTCCAGCCTGTTTGCTAATGTAGTCCATCACCAATATGAACAGCAGTGGGCTCAGAGATGAACCCTGATGCACACCCAATCCCAATGGGAACCCCTCTTGTAAGACTGAACACTGTTCATATTTCAGTTACTGTGTCCTTGTACATAGCTTTCACTAATTCTACAAATGTTTCTGGGACTTTGAACCACAGCAAGACTGCTCAAATCAACTGCTATATTAAATGTCTCAGAAAACAGGCTGGCACCACTGTGTTATATATCAAGTAATATAGTATGCCCAGTCCTTATTACTTGATATATAACAGTGGTCTCAACCTGTTTTACCAGACATATAATACAGTACACACAACATGTATAGCATTCTGAGCCCACATAGCAAGCTGATGGTGGTCAAAATATGGACAAGGCAAGGTGCCGAGAAACCAGACAGTCACTGGATATTACTTTGCTGAATAAGGCTTCTACAAGATAGACATTGTGGGAAATTCAGGCACTGTTGAAGGATGTTGCCAATGTTAGCACTAAGATTCCCTGATCTGCACATGGTCAGATATTTCTGAACAGCCTTTTAGGCATATCAGGGGAATGATCTTTACAAGTACACTACTGCAAAGAGAGCAGTGTTTGCACAACTGCATGTTATAGAGAGCAGTGCATGCATAACTGCATGCTGCAGAGAATAATATGTGCACAACTGTATGCTATAGAGAATAGTGCATGCACCACTGCATGTTATAGAGAGCAGTGCATGCATAACTGTATGCTACAGAGAATAATATGTGCACAACTGCATGCTACAGAGAATAATATGTGCACAACTGTATGCTATAGAGAATAGTGTATGCACCACTGCATGTTATAGAGAGCAGTGCATGCATAACTGCATGCTACAGAGAATAATATGTGCACAACTGTATGCTATAGAGAATAGTGCATGCACCACTGCATGTTATAGAGAGCAGTGTATGCATAACTGCATGCTACAGAGAATAATATGTGCACAACTGCATGCTACAGAGAATAATATATGCACAACTGTATGCTATAGAGAATAGTGTATGCACCACTGCATGTTATAGAGAACAGTGCATGCATAACTGCATGCTACAGAGAATAATATGTGCACAATTGTATGCTATATGTGCACAACTGTATGCTATAGAGAATAGTGTATGCACCACTGCATGTTATAGAGAGCAGTGCATGCATAACTGTGCGCTACAGAGAATAATATGTGCACAACTGCATGTTATAGAGAGCAGTGCATGCATAACTGTATGCTACAGAGAATAATATGTGCACAACTGCATGCTATAGAGAATAGTGCATGCACAACTGCATGCTACAAAGAGCTCTGCACAGAGCTTCTGGGATACCTTCTGCATATGGATATGAGCCAGAGGCCTAGGACATTACCATTTGACCTGTGCTTTTATCCATGTGCAAGATCACCTACTGAGCAATCCTCTCTGCACACTTCAGATTTCTGTCAGTGACCCATTCAGTAAGGCCTGCTCCTCTAGACTTTACAGGACACTGTCACATGAACACCTGGCTTGAATCCACTTATGTTAAGCATTTTCTGACAGCTACTACTGACTTCAGATGCTTAGCATTCCTCAGGGACACTAAGTTGTGATATCCCTGACATGTCCTTGCACCAAGATTTTGTCGCTCTGGATGGAAAGTCACCTCAGTCATACAGGCATGTATCTAATGAAACCAAATAAGAATGCCAGTGGCTTTATACTGCAGCTGTCTGTGGGGTTTCTGTTAAGGCCTACCTTCCTATGACTATGTTGGAGCCATGCAACAGAGTTGTGCAATGGTGCCACAACAGAATTTCCCCCCAAGATTATTTGATAGTACTTCATCTCTCTGTTCCATCTGTAATATTTTCACCTGTATTTTGCATATGTAAAAGACTGCAATTTCTGCATACACATGGGTCAGACAGGTGCCAAAAGCATATCTCTGTAATCATGCTGGGGTGCCCTAACATGGCTGTTATTACGGTGCCTTATTACTTTCCTCACTGGAGCACAACACATAAGTCTGATCTGTTTGCAGTCCATGCTGTAACCTAGGTCTTCTGCTAAACATTTCAGACAGGTTTAAGGGGCCTGTTTTCCTTTGTTGCTGTATGGGTTAATGCATACTAATAGAAGGTCCACTTGCAATAAGACTGAAATTGTCCATGACATGATGTATGTTGTAGACCTTGTATTCATAATGGAGATGTGGTTGGATGAGAACTTCGTTCCACATTTCGTGGCAACTTTGCCTCAAGGTGTTCCCATTATTCAGTGCCCTACACAGGAGAGAACTGAGGGAGGGTAAGCTATTTGCTTTAGATAAGAACTAATTCAGGTTATCAGCAGGAACACCTGTTCCTTTGAATAAATTATGGATGCAGGAGGAAATAACAGATTCTCTATCCACTCAATTGTGTAAGGATTTTCCTACAATAATTCACTGATTTTTCTCACTGAGTCTACACTGTACCAACATAATCTATTATTTTTTGTGGCATTCACATATGGGTAAATGAAGAACCATCTGTTCTAACTGAAGAGTTACACTTTTTTTTAAGGCATTTGGGTTTGTTCAAGTGAATACCAATGCAATTCCTCATTTGGGCCACAATGTAGACTTGGTATTCCAGATTGATTCAGTGACCTCACTTTTGGAAGTGGATCAGGTCCCTTGGTGTGGCCAGTTCTTAATCATCATTGCTGTGATGCTCCCTTTACTAATTCTCATCAATTTACAGCAGCTGGGGTATCATAATTTGAATAAACTTTAACACATGTTGTCTTTGTTATTCCATCCAGTTCTTTTGAAGACTAGCACAGGAACTCCAGATGAGTTAGCCTTTGATTATAACACTACTGTATTAAATGTCTCATAAAACAGCCTGGCACTACTGTGTTATATATCACTTCAAAAACAGAGGTCACTAAATCAAGCCCTAAATCTTTATGTTCTATTTCATGTATGTATCACCCCCCAGACAGTGTAAGGGATTGTTTATTTCATTTATGTGATATCCCCACCAGACAGCATAAGACATGGCTCATTTCATGTATGTGCCACCCTCCCAGACAGCATAAGACATGGCTCATTTCCCATATGTGCCACCCCCCAGAAAGCATAAGGCATTGCTCATTTCATGTTATGTGCCACCCTCCAGACAGCATAAGGCATGACTCACTTCATGTATGTGCCATCCCCCAAAGACAGCAGAAGACATGGCTCATTTCCCATATGTGCCATCCCCCCAGACAGCATAAGGCATGGCTCATTTCACGTATGTGCCACCCCCCCCTCTGGCAGGATTAGGCATGGCTTGAGTCTGAGCTTCTCTCTCTGAAGTGGAGGTGTGACAGTTTATGGACTGACAAGCTGTACATTACACTCATTACCAGTCTGAAATCTCTCTTAAAAGGGGAACATTTCTGTCCAGGGAGATCTCAGCACTGACAAACTGAACTGGCATGATCTGTGCTTTCATTGGTGGGGTAGACTATGTATTTACATTGCAGCAGTTCAGATCAGCTGCCTAGATGTTTGAGAGCAAACTGCCACCATTAGATTAGCATTACCTCCTTCTTTAAAGGACAATGTCTCAACTGATACTTTCTTTTGTTGTGCTTCTTGAAGGAGGTTCTAAGGTTCTGATTATGATAAGTTTGTGTCTTTGATTTAGGTTTGCACCTTACAACTGGTAGACTGGATCCATTTCCAGCCAGAGAGTTTACTGCATGCCTAAATGTTCTGGGTCCAGTTATTTTTCAAATTCATTTATTTATTGCTCTGTACTGTTACCAACACATTATTACTATACTGAATGTCTATTTTGTTGTATAATGTAGTTAGAATCTTGGTGTTGTTTTTGTCATCCCTACATGGTTTGGGTCCCTCTTTGCTAAGTGAGTTGACCATCACCTGCTGCTCACCCCATGCACTATGATCTGCCTCACAGGTTTCAGGGCATAGATAGGGGTGTCTGTTGTTTGGCTATTTTGCTTCGCAGGTAACACTCCTTTGGAAACCACCACTATGATGGAAGCGTGTGTGTTGCAGTTTGTTCAGTTTCAAGACGTCCCTTAATACTTATCTTTTGGATTTAGATCATACTAATTGTACGACCATCTTTTTTTAATTTTCACCATAAGCAGTACATTTTACTTTTTATGTCTTCTTTGGGCTTATTTCTGCTCTGTGTTTACCTTTCCAAATACTTTAAGTGATTAGGTGCAATAAGAAAGGTAAAGCTGTAATCCCTGATTGATTCATGCAATTAAGAAACATATGTTGCATCTGGAAATCAGTCACTCACATGACTGTCAGAAAAAAAAAAACTTACACTTGCTGTGTGTGTGTGTGTGGGGGGGGTCTATTATTTTCTTTGACCCCTGTGTCACACTGACAGTTTTTTTAGCATTAAGACAAATCTGATAAAATGGCAAACGAGTGATGGCAGGTACGTACAAAATGTAGATGTAGTGAAGATGAAGATGATATCAAAACTAGAACAAACCTATGTCAAGTCTGTGCATGTGAACAGAAGCAAAATCTGAAAAAGAATGATGTGTGAAAAGTACAGAATAGGAAACAACAGGGCGAAGAGTCCGTAATCGGTATGCACAAGTAGTGATAACATTAGGAACCATGCCGCCTTCAGTGCACACAGCCTGAGGCCCGACTGCTGCTAACTGTAGTGGGACTATAAAGTACTTTCAGGAAAGTAACCATATAAACAAAGATTTTTTTTTATTATTTTCTGCCAAGTATGCCTCAATGAGGGCCTTTTATTCAGCTCTGTTGTCACTCATGCCTTACATCAAACAGCATTTGGGAAAATGCTGCAAAAGTCAATGAATTTAAACAAATCTCACCCACTGGGGAAGGGAGGGAGAAAGCAAACCTCGAACAAAGATAAAGCCATGATTGTCAGCAAAGTTTTCTGAGAAGCCCCTGCTTTGCTCTTTTCATGGGCTATCTGATACTTTACCTGACAGTATCCTGTCAAAAAGAAAGCACTCTCTGAGGTATACTGTTTCAGCTTTCCCATCAACCTGACTTAAAGGTGGACTTTCTTAGCTGAAGATAGAATCAGAAAACTGCATAGTGCCCTAACCTTCAAAAACAGAAATGTACTAGTTTACCTTTGACTCAGATAACACACCTATTTTCCCCATAATGTACAAAGCTGTATATTATGTTCTTATAAATTGTAATAAGACTTTGTTGTACTTAATTCATTCCCTCCAATGGAGCTCAGGAAGTCTGTACTGTAACTTTCAATGGGCCGTTTGATAGAATCAAATTTGTACTGTAACTTCCAATGGGCCATTTTATAGAATCAAATTATGTCCTCACATTTCAAACAAATGTTCATATCTCTGGAACCAAATGAGTAATGAAAGAAGTATAAATGGCACAAACTGTTTTTATAGAGGTAGTGATCTTTAGTTTCTAGGTATTAAACGGAATTTCATAAATCATAGTAAACACAGTAACTATTACATTTGTAATATTTTGTAAACAAGTTACAATATCTCAGCAAGTTACACACATACTGTCAGCAGCATTTTATTCATCTAGCTGAGAGCTTTCATATGAGGCTAAGGAGTTCTGTCTGTGTTATTTGGTTGCTGAGATATTTAGAAAAATATGTAACTATATCTATATAAAGTTAAGATCATAAAACCAACAGTTAATATCTATTTACCTCTACTACACAGAGGTGAAATACTAATGCAGTTGAGTTTGTCAATGTGTAAGCTTTAACAGAACTATCTTAAAACCTTGTACATAGCAAATGTTCCTGGCGGCATCACTCGGATGTGCTGTTTTTTCTCTACTGGCTCGCATTCTTTTGCTGTCCCACAGACATGTACTTTCTCCACTCAACACTTTCCTCTCTGCTTCCTTTAAACATAACTGTCAAGGGGCTCTTTTATGAAAATCCTGTTTGGTACACTGCATCTGAGTTTCTATCTGGCAAACCAATTATTTTATGCTGCAGGTGTTGCCACAGTTAATGCAACTATTCATATAATTTCCTTGTGCTTGTAACCATCACTATATGGCACAAATTACAATTATGTTTGCTCTCGAATTGTTTTATGCATTGATTTATTTGTGCCCGTGCAATCATTGTTTGCCTATATAAATCATTGCAAATCATTTATAAATTATAATCGAATTGAATCCCCAAATTATGTCAGTACACTTTAGGAGGGTCTCACACGGACCAATGGCAGGTGTATTAGTCACAGTCTCAAACTGATTGCAAAGAAATGCATCATCATTCCCTTCGGCACAAACAATGTCCCCTCACACTATCAAATCAACAACAATACCCTAAGTACCCATGAAGTGGTAATGGACCTGGGATCACATGTTGACTGTGATCGTAACTTCAACCACCATGTGTCTACTGTAGTAAGGAAAGCTTTCTATGTGGCATACTCAGTTAGTAAAGGCATTGCCTCGAGAGCAAAAGCAGTTATAACCCCTCGCCTCATATTCAGCACTTATCTGGCCCATAATTGAGTATAACGCCCCATTTGGCATGTACTGTACTAAGCACCTACAGCAATTAGAAAAACCTCAGAGGTTTCTAACAAGAAGATCAAAGGGCTCCAGCATGTGCCATGCACAAATTGATTAAAGTCCCTGTCACTATACTTTGTATTGTAGAGACTTCTTATGGGAGACATATGCCTGGCCTACAGACCAATCCAAGACCCAAACCTAATGAACTTGCTGCATATGCATAAATCACATGGGACTAGGGCTACCCATTCCAGTGACCTAAATATGGCCTGTGACTTAAATAGGACATGCTGGAGAGAATGATTTATCTCCCATTGACTACCAAATCTTTGAAACAGGCTACAAATTCATGTCAAACAGAGCACCTCTATGACACTGTTCAAGAGGGTCACCATAAATTCTTACAAGGGATAGAGCCTACAACCCTCCTGGACATGGGCAGTCATCTTTAAATGCAATTTTGAGTATTACATTGGGTTGAAATGGTTAGGCTTAAAATGACCTCTGGGTCGATAGCCTTGTCATCTCCTATGATCCTATTATACATTGCAGCTGTATTAAATCTGTTTTATGAGGCCAGAGTATCAGAAGGAAAGCAAAAACAGTTTATAACGGCAGCAAGTTTCTACTGTTAAAATCCATTCAATAAAATGAAAACTACACCTTAACACATATTGAGTGATTCTTACTCACAGGTCTGAGCACTATCAATGGTTTATGCAACTTGGACAAGTCTTCTGCAGAGAAAAAGAGGTAGGGGCATAAGCAATGGTGGCAGGTGGTTCAAACCAAAGAAGGCTACAAGAAGCAATTGAATTGGTAGGGCTAAATGGAATATGGCTATATTACATCAGGGTCAACATTCAGCATGGCTTCAATTTTGCATAAATAATTGGTCTTAAACTACAATAGGTGCTAAATATTTTCTAGCAGTAGTCTTTTCATTTACAATACCAGAGTTACAGTGAAAAAGAGTTAATTTCAGACATATGAGATGGTTATACCCACTTTACTGATGGTGTGCACCTCAGATGTCTGAGTATGGGGATGGCCATAATGTTGTATTTCAACTTTTTCCCAATCAAACACACACTAGCCCTGTCAAAACAGATCAATAACTATTTAAATGTGGAAAAATAACAGCAGAGGTGGGATACTTTCATGCATAGATTGCCTAGGTACCCACCAATTATAGTCTCTTTATTAACTGGGTACACATCAGGCATCTAATTGTGATCAAATAGAAAATAATAATCACCACAACAATGTATTTTAGCTTGCTTCACTTAAACACATTAGGTCTGCCAACCCAAATCAGCAACTGCTAAAATATGATAAAATGACTGCAGATGTCAGTAGCTTTCATACACAGACTGCCTCTGCACCCAACAACTATAGCAACTTTATTAACTGTGTACATCTCAGATGCATGATTGTCATCAAATAAATGCATAGATAACTAATGGCAACAAGTATTTCAACTTATCACTGTCAGACACATATGCTGCAATCTATCACAACCCTGACTTGGTCACACATGTGCACTCACATGCACCCACACTCACACACATCTAGGAAATACAGTAACTTTATTGGATCTGTATACCTTAGATGTCTGATTAGGATCAAAAGAATAAATAAATAATACGCAAAATAAAGTATTTCATCTCATTGCTGTCAGACACATATAGTGCATCCCACTGCAGCCCACCATACACACACACACGCACACACACACACACACACACACACACACACACACACACACACACACACACACACACACACACACACGCTGTCCTGCAGCCAGCAATGGCACTGCTACTAATGAGCAGAAGAACACCAATAACATTGTCAACACACAAGGGTATTACTTCATTAAAAACAAACTTACGTTATTAACAAAATATCCCCTACACTTGCACCATCAGACTCCGTCCACATAGTTCTTTCATATCAGTCATCTGAGGTAGCCTGAGCCAATAGGCAACAGCTGCTGGCAGTTTTATCTGGCAACCTAACTAGCCCCCGCTGAAGTGCCATTTCTAACACCAGAAACAGCAGAAGGACATGCAATAAAGTTTAACTGCCTCATTCACTATGAAAAGAGTGGACTCTTTGTACAACCAAGTAAGACAACTTTTTTTAATAGAGAAATTGCATGCATGAACTTCTGAGTGCCAAAGAGCAGGAAAGTCTTTTTTTTTTTTTTTTTTTTTTGAAGTTTCCACAAAAAAGGAAACATAAAAACATTTTGAAACAGTTTATCATTACATTGGGCTAAAACCCATTAGTCCTGTACAAGTCACCCATGGGTGTAAACCAAGAGCTGTAGCATGTCTAGTACCTTGAGCCAACCCCTGGACATGAGCTAAGAGCTGTAAGTTGTCCAGTACCATAAGTCAACCCTGGATATGAGCAAAGAGTTATAGCCAGCCTTGTGGGTAGGGAAGTGGACAGACTGTGTGAGCCAAGTGGTCCTACTGTGTAAATAATAATCCAGTAAAATGAGAATTTTCTCTGAGATTTTTACAAACTAGAGCTCATTGTGCCTGTGAGTATGCAGAGCTTTGCAGATGGTGTATTAATCTCAGAAATGGCACACATTTATATTCAGACCAGCTCTAGTTCCATCTACACTCCTTGTTGCCCCTTTTTTCCTTACTAGCTCCATATAAACCGCGTGTTTCTCGTTTAACTTCTTGCTATTCCTCATTTTCATTACCCAAGTATGACTCCGAGTTGAGATATGAAATATGTCAGACATCAGACATGAGCGGCCACTTCAATGTGATAAATAAGTGATGTTAGTAAACTGCAAAACATTGCGTATGCTGGCTAACATGATGTTCACTTATATTAATGTTTTCTAGTTCTTCTCAACACCCACTTTCCATGCGGACAGCTCATGAAAAGTAAAAAGACCAACAGGTGTGCAACAGATGTTTGTAAGCTGATTGTGTGCTTTACAGGCTATAGGTTCAAACTCTGCTCAGACCTATTGCAGAATGACTGCAGGCAATTCTTGGGACTGCCATGAAGTAAAGTTTCTGATAAAAAAAATCTCACTGCAGTAAATCTGAAACATTTCTATATACAAAAAGTAAACCAGAGCTAAATTCATGTACTATTTTCAGATGTTCCTCTTGATATGGTTTGCCTACTATTTGTCAAGTGTAGGTTAAATCAACCTCTGCTTTGTCGTTGGTGAACAATAACAGACAGTCCCCATGGTTGGAGAATATGCTCTTTCCCCAGAGATGTGCCATCTCAAAGTTGGTATATATAATTAGCAGGGGGTGCAGGGGTTGCTTATTTCCCTTAGTGTTCTGCAGTTCTGGTAAGTTACTCTTACCTATCTCTGCTCTGAAACATTGTTCTGGTAAGTTACTCTTATCCATCGCTGCTCTGGAACATTCTTCTGGTAAGTTACTCTTTCCCGTCTCTGCTCTGGAACATTGTTCTGGTAAGTTTAGCTTTCCTGTCTCTGCTCTGGAACATTGTTCTGGTAAGTTACTCTTACCCATTTCTGCTCTGGAACATTGTTCTGGTGATGAGCTCTTACCCGTCTCTGCTCTGGAACATTGTTCTGGTAATTTACTCTTTCCTGTCTCTGCTCTGGAACATTTTTCTGGTAAGTTACTCTTTCCCGTTTCTACTCTGGGCATTGTTCTGGTAAGTTACTCTTTCCCATCTCTGCTCTGGAACATTGTTCTGGTAAGTTACTCTTTCCCGTCTCTGCTCTGGAACATTGTTCTGGTAAGTTACTCTTTCCCATCTCTGCCCTGGAACATTGTTCTGGTAAGTTACTCTTACCCGTCTCTGCTCTGGAACATTGTTCTGGTAAGTTACTCTTACCCGTCTCTGCTCTGGAAAATTGTGTTATTATTTGCCTACAATGATTAGGTCCACTTTAAAGCAATTCACATCAGTCTTTTATAAAAACAAGCAATTATATGTGAAAGGTGACCCCTCAGTCTCCACTGCAGGGTGTTTACTTAACATGTAAAGAAAGGATATCATTATTTATTTTAGTTACTTATTTATTGACATTTGATTACCAGGAACATCTGACTGGGTAGAAGTCCATTTTCAGCAGAGGCCCGGGGAGAAAAGCTCCAAATTATAACAAAACATTTAAAAAAAATAATTATACAATCTTCAAAACTAAAACAAAAGCATCATTACCAAGTATATAGATCATAAGATCATAGTACATTTTTAACCAAAATTCATTAATAATATTTTTAATTTCCTTTGCAGATGAAGACCCTGAAAACTTCATATGTGCTAGAGCTTTGTGCCCACCAACATGCACACGCACACACACACACACACACACACACACACACACACACACACACACACACACACACACACACACACGCACACACACACACACACACACACACACACACACACACACATGTACACAAGCACACACACTGCACATACACACACACACACACAAGCACACACACCCACATGCGCGCGCATACACACACACACACACACACACACACACACAAACACACTACATCTTCCACACACTGCACACTGCACACACACACACACACACACACACACACACACACACACACACACACACACACACACCCACATGCGCGCGCATGCACACACACACACACACACGCACGCACACTGCACACACACACACACACACACACACACACACACACACACACACACACACACATATACACACACCCACATGCGAGCACACACACACACACACACACAAACATATTTATGAGTTTGTTTGTTTGTATTTTTTCACCTCAAAGACAATAATAATAATCCTATTTACTACACAGGTAAGCCCACTGGAGACAGTCTCTTTTCAGGAGTGAGCCATGATCAATATGTGGTCAAGTGACTTGCTTAAAGTCATACAGTAGGTAAACGAGGGCTGAGGGAGTCAAATTCTGTACAACAGGAAATACAGCTCACCTCCTTAACCACTGCACCTTGACTGACTTGGAAGCAAGCAGACCAAGGCAAAAGTTTCTTTCCGGGATTCAGTAACACCTACACTAAGTTTACACCGTTCTGAGTGAACAGACAACACAAGCACAACTCACACCTTCTTCCTCCTGATTTTAGTTTTCCTACTAATGTACTTGCAGCTTTAAATACTGACAGGGTTTCATAAAGGTTACTGCAAAGTATAGACTACGTGTACACTTAATGTAATCTTTCTGTGTGACTAAAAAGCAGAAATAAAATGTGATAAGAATGTTCTTAAATACATATTGTGTACACCTATTGTACACTTAATGTAGGCTTTACTGAATCTGGCTGTCTTTCCATGTGCAATCAATCATTCTATGTGTACCACAAAAGAAGATAACTTCAACAGTGAATCTTCAAATATGCAAATACTGAACACAGGAAGCCACATGTCATGGAGTACACTATCTGTGTTTTTATGGAGTTTTCTGACACACACATCCACACACCACACAGCAAGTGAAAAAAGATTTTGAAACTTAGCCTTTCATGGACAGTTTGTGTATCATGCATTTAGCTATTCAGTATTGAGGATAAATATTAACAACCAGGCTGCTGTACTTTGTACAGTGTACAACAGATATGTTCTAACACTTTTATTGATCCAACCAAGTAGGGACTCCCTAGTGACTGAGATTGCAAATATGAATGAGTCTGCAGCTTATAAAGAAAGCCTATATTCAAACAGGTTCTGATGAAAGTGAAGTAGTCATATCTCAACTGCTCCCAAGTTTTTTTTTTTTTTTATTTAATTTAATTTGCTTATCTGTTAAGCATTTAAGTGAATTATCATTCTTTGACCTTTATAGCTGAGTTTAAAATACAAAGTTTGGCACCCTGGCAGCATAAACTGGGCAACTATTTAAAAACATTTGTTTCTGTGCATTGAAATCTGAGATACAGAGAGAATAAAAGATAAATTGAAAGCAAAAGAGATAAAATGGAATAAAGGTGTGCACTTTCCTCCATGTTATGAATATGTGAGAATGACCCAAACTTGCTACAAAATTATAGCTGAAATAAGTGGAATATAGTAGCAGGAAGTATTTTGTTCGTACCTCTCAACTGTCCATCATTTTGAGGAGCGTTCCTCATTGTGAGTCCTAAAACGTCCATGTTCCATACTGTCCCACATTGGAAGGGTGTTAATGCTATTCTAACACATATTCATGGTACATTCATTGTAAATAATAGTTTTACACATATGTATGGCTGTAATATTGAATTTCATCAAATAACTTTGTGTACACATAAAGCGACACACTTTAGTTGTGCTGTGAATGTCCCAGTTGCAGTTTATACTAAGCAGTTCACATTTTCTCCATTTCTTCCACATTTTGGAGATAAAAGGTTGAGAGCTGTGACTTTATTTCATTCTAAAAAAAGAGGTCAACACATATAACAACTTATAACATTTGTAAGAGCAAATATTGTCGGTGTGTGCTAAAAAGGTCAAAAATTCAAACTCCAAATGTTTTTCTGTTTTGTTCAATGTTCTAGGTGAAACTGCTCATACGATACAGTTTTGCCTGCCTCTTGTTTTTGAATTTGTTGTTCTAAGCGCATTTGTGTCTTTCAGTGGTAGCAAATGTTTCTAATTTGTTTTTTAAAAATGCATTCTTGGTCTTCCATTAGTTGGTGCGGCCCTCAGCATTATCCATTATACCTTGTGCTTTATATCTCCAACATGTAGGAAAATATTCCTTCATCTGCATGAATCTTGCACTATATTAGTTTTTTATTTGCTTGTTTGTGGGAACTAATACAGCTCCTACCTTAGCTGTTTTAAGCACTTACCCTGACAGCTTTGGAGCCTTCTGTAAAGAACAGTTGCCCCTCCCTTATGTAGGGATGGATGTAAATCCATTTCATTTCATGTATCTGCATGCCTTTAGATTCACTACATACCCAGCAACGCCATCTCCCAACTTTGCATTATACTTACAGCCACTAATAAGCAGAATGCCAGAGAGGGATGTCAAGTCTCCCGTAACAACCTATGAGTAACATCCAGTGGCCTTGTGTTTGATTCTCACACTATCCACATGAATTTTGTAACCTCAAAGTTACAAGGTTATGAAAATATTGTATGTTGTGATATAAATAAAGGGGCTGTCTAAAACCAAACACACTTGAAAATTTACTGCTGTCTTAAGAATGTGCAAGAAAATATTTTCTGACATTTTATAAAAGATTGCAGAAATGTATTAACCCTGCAAATGGAACATATTAGTATGTAATAAATTTTACCTTATGCTGTATCTTTGCAAATAACAAGGAAAGGATATTTTTGAATGCCTGACATCCATTTATTCAAGCTTGCATCTCCGTACAATTAATTTCTTTTATTTTATTTTTCATTTTATTTGACATTTGATTACTGGGAAAGTCTGACTGGGTCCGGGGGAACACATTTTCAGCAGGAGCCTGGGGAGAACACATTATATGAATACATGCACAAAAATTAATACAGAATCAAGAGAATAAAAGTATAAAATGAACATGAAGATGAACAAAATGAAAATATTAAGGTAGGAAGTATTCGAATTAATATATTAACATACTTACAGGAGTAAACAGGCTATGAGACAATAGTTATATGCCAAAGGCGGTGACAGTCAGTAAAAAACAAAAACAGGGTAAGGAATGAGAGAGGAATTCGGAGCAAGTGGGTTAAGTAGGTAAAGGATGAGGGAGATATAAGAGCATAAAGGAAGGGAGTTAGAGTGAGATGAAGAAAGTAGCTGGCGGTGAAAGGAGTGGGGGACAGAGATATCAGAGAGAACTGTAGGCCTATTACAGATAGTGGATGGAGAAATAAAAAGGGTGCAAGAGGAAGGAGGGGAAGGAGATAGTGTCACGTGGGGCTAGAGCAGGAGCAGAGTCAGACCTGCTTAAGTATTCCTTTAGAGTGTTTTTAAATGAGAGGAAGTTGTTAGTTCTAATGTTTATGGGAAGTTTATTCTACGCTTTGGCACTGGAATAGGAGTAGAGCGATTTTCCAGCAGTTTTGTTGGGCTTGTGTACAGAAAGAAGCAGTTTGGGTAGAAAGAACAGATGTTAGTGAAAATGAATCAGGAGTGGATCCATTAGCTTTTTAAAGCTATTGCCATGAAACAGTTGTGAAGTAAAGATGTCCTTCAAGGATGCATCTGCAGTCCTAACAAATGGGTTGTCCTGGCCTCAGGCAGCCCTTCGGTCGGCCGGATTCCAAAGTCTGGGTCTGGCCTCGGCTGATGTCGCACTTCACCCGACATCATAGCTGCAGTTCTTCGGGTATAAAGGCATCAGCCGACGCCATTTTCCTCAGTCTTTCTTGCTGCGTGGCGCCCGAAGCAGAAGCTGTTCGCAAGTGCCGGTCGGTCAGAACCAGAGATTGCTACTACCGAAGACTTCTAAAAAGCTAAGTACCCCATTGGGGACTCTTTCTTGCCTCAGCCGATGTCAGAAAAAGTGAATAACTGTTTAACTTGTGGGAAACAAATACCTCATAAAGATTTCCACTCTTACTGCCTACCTTGTTTAGGCCCAGACCACGACGTAGCAGCTTGTCTAGCCTGTGCTTCCTTCAACCGACGAACACTTAGACGTCGGTCGGAGTTTGCAGAGGAGTTTTTCGGCTCCGCTTTTGCTTATATCATGCCGTCGGAGACTCCGACTTCACATTTAGCTAAAAAGCGTAAGGAAAAGGACCGACACTCGCGGTCCGCGGTTTCGGCCGAAACCGCGGTTAAGCCAACCGCGAGTGTCTCGGTTTCTGCCGAAGCCGAGTCCACGGTTCTTCCTTCGGCCGAAAGCATGCCTCCTTCTACCGAGGCCTCTTCCAGCATGGCTGAATCTGCTACTGAAAATCCACCTGCTCTTACAGTTTCTCAGGATTTATCAGATACTATCCCCTTAGATGTATCTACTCCTGCACGTGGAGCTGCTAGGCCCCCTGCATCCATGTCAATTAAGGCTTTTGCCAGGGCTAAAGCAGCTAAATCTTCAAAGGCCGTGCCTGCTAAAGCCCCCTCTCACAGGCCTAGCTCTAGTACTCAAATGCTTAGTCTAGCAGAGGATCTCATTTCTTTGATCAGGGGAACCCAATCTCACCCTGACAGGGCCTCTCACCCACCTCCAGAGAAGAGGCTTAGAGCAGAGCCCCCTGAGCCAGTTTCTTCAGATTATTCCTCTGATGATTCAGAAAATACAAATCCTCCAGAGGGCCCTTATTCTCCATATGAGGACTCTGATGCAGAGGATTCCATACCTTCTGCCTCTCCTCCTGAGGAATTTTCTTTGGGGAAACCTTGCATGCTATGAGGGAACAATTTCAATGGCAGGGCCAGGATTTTTCAGACTCTAGGAAAAGGCTTAGGACCTTTTTACATTTGCCACAGCATAGGCCTTTAGCTATTCCTCCAGTACTTACAGTTGTGGATGATGCATTTAATGATGCTTGTACTGCCCCTGACTCACTGCCTCCGGCCCCTGCTAAACCCGACAGATACTACAGGGTTCCGGACACACATTATCATTTGTATAAGGCTCCTATTGCAGATCCTGAAACTATTTCACAGGGCTCCAAAGCTGTAGCAGCTGCCTCTGCCAAAAACCCCTCCCTCTGAAAGAGAATCTAGGGCATTGGAGAGATGGGGTAAAAAAGTTTATACTTCTGCTACTCTTTCGGCTAGGGCCTTAAACTGTCAATTCCACATGATTCAGTATCAGGAATTTCTGTTAGATCAGCTCCCTAAAAAACTGTCCTCGCCTGAACCTTTAGACCGTAAGTCCCTTCAGGATTTGGTGCATAACACTCAGCAGGTCAGTAATCATTCCTTAAAATGCGGCTATGATGCACTGGAGGCTTCCTTTAGATCAGCTATGACTGGTACAGTGATCAGAAGGCATGCATGGTTAAAAGAGCAATCCTTACCAGACCATGTAAAGTCAAAGCTTCTAGACGCTCCCATGGAAAAGCACAGTTTGTTTGGTTCCCCTGCACAGCAAGTGTTGAAGAAGGTGGAAGAAAAAGCTAAATCTGTCCAGACAGTCAAGGATTTCTTACAGGTCCAGCCTCCGAGGTTTAGTAGGAACTGGCCTTCCAAGAATTGGTCCTTTCCAGACACCACCAGAGCACAGAGAAGCAGAAATAGACGCCCTAGAGGCAGAGGTCAATCCAGAGGTGCCTACAGGGGACGTCAGTGGCAGCCTAACAGCCAGAGAACTACTGCCACAGATCCAGCCACTACCACTTCTACAGGACAATCACAGTGACTTGGCTCTGAAACCGCCTACCAGGGAACAACTGGCAGCACCCTTAGGTGGAAAATTAGCCTTATTTTCAGTAAATTGGCATTACATTGCAGGAGACAAATGGATTTTACAGACAATAGACAAAGGCTACAGGTTTCACTTCCATACTCTTCCAAGGAAGAGAGGAATGCCAAACCTACCTCCAAACCAAAGGACAAACGCTCTACAGCAAATAGACCACTTACTAAGGATGAGAGCTATAGAAAAGGTACCGGCTATGGAACAAGGACAAGGATTTTATTCAAGGCTTTTCCTGGTACCAAGAAAGGAAAACCAATGGAGACCTATCCTCGACCTGTCCGCTCTAAACGCATATCTCATTGTTCCAAAATTCAAAATGCTGACCCTACAGCAACTTCTTCCCATGCTGGGCAAGGAGTCTTGGCTGGTGACTCTGGATCTCAAGGAGGCATACCTGCACGTCCCCATACGACCAAATTGCAGAAGATACCTCAGATTTCTTGCAGGATCAGAGCATTATCAATTCTCAGCATTGCCTTTTGGCTTATCTACTGTGCCCAGAGTATTCACGAAATGCCTGGCATCAGTAATTGCTCATTGCAGGCTTCAGGGAATTCAAATTTATCCATACCTGGATGACTGCCTGTTACAAGCGGACAGCAAAGATAAATTAACAAAAGATTTGAAAAAGGTTATTCACCTGCTGCAAGCCCTGGAATACACAGTCAACACAAAAAAGTCAAGGCTGATACCATCCCAAAGGATAACCTTCCTGGGTGCAGAACTGGACACATCAAACCAGATGGCATTCCTCACAGCAGAAAAACAGAAGCAGCTACCACTCTATTTCATGGCATTAACCACACAGAACCAGCTCACAGCAAGGAAAATCCTGCAAGCCCTGGGTTACATGGCATCCTGCATAATATTAATTCCACATGCCAGACTACATATGAAGAAGTTGCAATGGTACCTGAGGAATTTATGGTCTCAGCACAAGCACAGCCTAGAAACCCAAATTCCAATAATTCCATGCCTGAAGCAAGAATTCCAGTGGTGGGCCCAGGCCTGTCAATTGAACAAAGGACTCCCCTTCCACAGGCCTCACCCAAAACAGACTATCACCACGGACGCCTCAGACCTCGGTTGGGGGCGCACATGGTGGACAAGTGCATACAAGGCTTATGGACTCAAGACCAGATGAACCTACACATAAATCAAAAAGAGATGCTGGCAGTAAAACAGGCAATTCAGACATTCAGACCACTTCTTCAACAGGGTCATTTGCTGATAAGGACGGACAACACCACAGTTATGTGGTATATCAACAAACAGGGAGGCACACATTCATATCCTCTATGCCGGATGGCAATGGACCTCTGGAATGTGGCCCTGAGCCTCAACATTCAGCTCCAAGCCATATTTGTGCCAGGAAAAGAAAATATACTAGCAGACATCTTAAGCAGAACCACCACGGATGCCCACGAATGGATGCTGCACCCAGACATCTTCAAAACCATCACAAGGAAATGGGGACTGCCAGAAATAGACCTGTTCGCATCCCCACACAACCACCAATTGAAAAAATTCTGCACAAGGACATACCACCCACTTGCTTGGAAGGTGGACTCCCTATCCTTCAGTTGGGAAAACCTGACAGCATATGCATTCCCACCTCTTCCTTTGATGCACAAAGTGCTACTGAAGATCAAAGAAGATCACCCGAGGATCATCTTGATAGCTCCAGATTGGCCGAGGCAACATTGGTACCCGCTACTGAGGAGTATGTCCCGGGAACACGCATGGCCCCTACCCCTACTACCTCTACTGCTAACACAGAACAACTTCAAAATCCTGCATCCAAACTTGAAAACACTGCAGCTAGCTGCTTGGAGCATTACATAAGGAAAAATAACCCAGATTTATCTCAAAGGGTTAAGGACATTATCTTGGAGGCTCGCAGACCCTCAACAAGAAAAACGTACTCAGCAAAATGGAAAAGATATCTCATTTGGAGTGCAACAAAAGGAGTAGATGCATCATTGGCAAACATAGCCAACATCCTGGAATACTTAGCAGAGCTTTTCCACAATGGTCTGTCTTACTCCTCCATTAAGATTCATGCATCAGCAATTTCAGCAGAATACAACATGGATCCTCCAGTCTTTTCTCAACCTCTACTCAGGCAGTTTCTCAGAGGAATTAAAAATGTAAAGCCACCAAGGAAACCACCATTACCTACATGGGACTTGAACTTTGTGTTAGAAAAGTTGACACTCCCCCTTTTGAACCAGCAGCAATAGCAGAATTACAGTACTTATCTTGGAAGACTGCATTCCTGCTTGCAATCACTTCAGCTAGAAGGGTCTCTGAATTACAGACATTAATGGCAGTACAGCCCTTCCTTATCTTCCATCAGGATAGAGTGTCCATGAGAACCAATCCTACCTTTATGCCAAAGGTGGTCTCCAGGGTATCATTAAACCAAGCAATACACCTACCAACATTCTTCCCCAACCCTCAGAACAGGGGGAAAAGATTGCTGCATACCTTGGATGTACACAGACAATTGCGCTACTACCTGGACAGAACCAAGAACAATAGAAAAACTGACCAGCTTCTGGTAGCATATGCAACAGGAATGGAAGGAAAAGCAATTTCAAAACAAACAATCTCAAAATGGATAGGAAATTGCATTAGATTTTGTTACTCTTTTCATGGAAAGGCAACACCAGAAAACATCAGACCTCACTCTACAAGGGCTACAGCCACTACTACAGCTTTCTTACGAGGAGTGGCTACCAAAGACATTTTAGAGGCTGCTACTTGGAGCTCCGTGCATACATTTGCCAAGCATTATAATCTACCTTTATACTCCAGATCCCGAGCAGGTTTTGCCACTGCTGTTTTGCAAGGGATCTTAACTACACCATAAACTCTTAGTGCCTCCTCCCCCAGTTTGGCTATGGTATTCTACCCATTTGTTAGGACTGCAGATGCATCCTTGAAGGACATAGTACGGTTTTGTACCTACCATAAATGTAGATGTCCGAGAGGTATGCATCTGCAGTCAGGATTACCCACCCTCCTTCCCTCTGTGGTACTCCTAGGGTATTTGCCCATCTTGTAGCTAGCTGGGGGAATCTATTATGGTGTATTTGTTTGTATATATGTATATACATGTTTATTTCTATTTGCTCTCTATTGTTTGGAAGCATTTGCATTTATCCAAATTTAGCCTTCCTAGAGGGCACCTGGCATCTGGGGCAAGAAACACTGAGGAAAATGGCGTCGGCTGATGCCTTTATACCCGAAGAACTGCAGCTATGACGTCGGGTGAAGTGCGACATCAGCCGAGGCCAGACCCAGACTTTGGAATCCGGCCGACCGAAGGGCTGCCTGAGGCCAGGACAACCCATTTGTTAGGACTGCAGATGCATACCTCTCAGACATCTACATTTATGGTAGGTACAAAACTGTACTTTCTGAGAAGGGTATAAAAGGAAAATGTAGGGACTGGTAGAGAAGGGCACACATGAAAATTGGGATTATATGATGAGAGCTGCTTTAAATCTGCAAGGGATAAAAATATAAAAAAAACAATGTTTTAGATGAATTACATACCCAGCAACATAAAGTTAACTTTGTAACTTTGAGGTTACAAAATCCAAGTGGATATTGTGAGAACTAAACAAAGGTTGCCTTAAATTAAGGTGAGGGAAGATCAGTTGTGTCTGCAATGAAGGGACAAGAGCTATGCAAGCAAGTGATGGGGAGATAAAAATGACAGATGAAAGGAAAGGATAGGTGAGGACATGGACAAGAAATGAGCACACGATGCTAGTACACTAAGTAACAGAGTCAGAAGCATGGACTATTATTGAAAACAGCAGTAAGACTGCAGGTACCATGCAGATCGGAACAATGGACAGGGATGGTTATTTGGTGTTAACTGGTTCTAGGGTATTCAGGGCTGACTGAGGGAAGACAAGAGAAGGTGAGGTTGAATCGCATGATAGGAAAAGGTTAATATGCACAAAGGAAGAAGATAAGATATTTTAGTGGAAGGCCATTTTATACAGACCACCTGACACAGGAAGGCGCAATGATGATGCTGTGGACATAAGATAAAAATACATCTTTTCCTAGATGTCACAATTTCTCATCTGAAACTGCTTTCTTTCCTTTTAATCCAACCACAAGAGTGCCACATACAAACAAAACATAATTTAAGTATTACTGTCACTGTTTGTTTTCCAGTTTCTTTCTACACTTTTTTGTAAAAACTCACGTTATTTATTTCTCGTGTTTCTCACATCACAAGTAACATCATGTAAGTAGGTAAGAACAGAGAGTAATACTTACATCTTAGCTACAAACCTCCCCATCGCAACTATGTCTTCGATTTTTATTACCTTAAGAAAACAATATAATTAGATAGATCAATGATTTTAGTTATAGGTTCAAGAAAAGAAAGTCTTATGCGTAGGTAATCAACAGAATCGGGATTTTTCCTTTGTGTTATCAGTCGCTTTTCACCAGCTTTACAACTGAAATTAAATTTGGCTTGGAACTACAATTCTGAATGTAAATGAAAGTGATAATTCAGCTTCTCTCTCAATACTAACATTATGATGTACCTTATAATCTTGTGCAAAAATGGTAAATAATAAAGATAAAGGGCTTCCTTGTGAAAGTCAAAGAGGCACCTTTGTCACAAATAGTGAACAGAGTGACAAATCATGGTATCATCACTGTGGGTCTGTGGTAAAACAGGACCACAGTACATAGCAACATACTAGGCAGGCAATTGCGAGGACCACAAGATGCCTAGACATATATACCCTTAAGAAGACCCTATTTAAACACTGAACAGTGCTCACCTCTCAAAACACAGGGTTGTGCATGATAATTTTGGTGTAAATGTGTGTCTACCCTCTAGCCTTATACATAGCCAAAGTAGTACTTTGTTTGACCTGTAGTCATAGTTTATTCTATAAGCTGTGGAACCTATATGTCCAGTGAGTCTTGTTTTTTATTTATTGGTGTAGATTTAGGCCCTCATTGCAGGTGTTTGTAGAGCCACTGGTTCTGCAAAGAAATAAGAAGTCAAATAGGACAGACTCAGAAACCAAGACACAGCTCACCTCGCAGCAACCTGTTAAGCTACTGAGTATCAGGAGAGGCATGTTAATTGATTAGGGTAGTTGGAAGCTTTAAAGACCGTTAATTTTCTTGGTTAGAAATCTTTGGGTTCTTTACAAATGAGTATACCAAAGTGGACACTGTACTCAATGATGGGTCAGATAAAGGAAGACTACAGTGGTAGGTTAGCGTTCAATGATGTGTCAGATAAAAGAAGACTACAGTGGTAGATTAGCATTTCAGTGATGGGTCAGATAAAGGAAGACTAGAGTGGTAGGTTAGCGTTTCAATGATGGGTCAGATAAAGGAAGACTACAGTGGTAGGTTAGCGTTCAATGATGTGTCAGATAAAAGAAGACTACAGTGGTAGGTTATCATTTCAATGATGAGTCAGATAAAGGAAGACTGCAGTGGTAGGTTAGCGTTCAATGATGCGTCAGATAAATGAAGGCTACAGTGATAGATTAGCATTTCAATGATGGGTCAGATAAAGGAAGACTACACTGGTAGGTTAGCGTTTCGATGATGGGTCAGATAAAGGAAGACTACAGTGGCAGGTTAGCGCTGAATGATGCGTCAGATAAAAGAAGACTACAGTGGTAGATTAGCATTTCAATGATGGGTCAGATAAAGGAAGACTACAGTGGTAGGTTAGTGTTTCAACGATGGGTCAGATAAAGAAGACTACAGTGATAGGTTAGTGTTTCAATGATGGGTCAGGTAAAGGAAGACTACAGTGGTAAGTTAGCATTTCAATGATGGGTCAGATAAAGGAAGACTACAGTGGTAGGTTAGCATTTTAATGATGGGTCAGATAAAGGAAGACAACAGTGGTAGGTTATCATTTTTGGATCTTGAGGATATTCCATTGGAAATCAACTGGACGAGACAGAAGGATTTCCTGACAATGGAAATATGATGCCTGAATGGGAAAAAGCTATCCACGTAAGTACCTTGGTCAATTGTGACTATATGCTTGAAGAGGGGCTCTAATTATAACATATGAGGTAGAAAAAAACTTTCTACAGATGGCTACTATGCTACTTTTTTATCATTTAGTTTGAGACCATTTTTAATGCATCATGAATACGTATATTCCAATCCTTATTGGAGCTGTTTTGTATCATTGAATGAGTGGATACCAATGCCCAGCAGTCACCAACAGATTTGGTCAACCACATTTCTGGAATATTGGCTTACATGCCTGCAAAATGAATGCCAAATAAGAGAGAGCCCAGAACTAATCCTTTTTGCACCCCCACTAGTTTCAATTTTCCATTCAGAGAGGGAACCAGAAACTTTCACAACTTGGGAGTTATTGGAAAGGCAATTTGACATCCAGTGGACAATGTAGGGGTTTACATAAAGCTTGTCTATGTCTTCCATAATATCAACATGAGGAATAGTGTCAAAATCCTTGGCCTGGTCAAGATAAGTAGTGTGCACTGAATGGCCTCTGTCCACAGCCCCTGTAACCTTTTCAAAGAAGCTTACTAAATCAGTTAAGTTGCCTATGTCTGCATAAATGAGCTCTGCTATGACGTGTTCCATGGCTTTGCATATAAGACTGCTGAGGGTGGTGGGTCTGTAATTACCAAGGTCTGCAGAAGGACAACCCTTGCATAAGGAAGTCACAGAAGCTGTTTCCAGGCATCTGGAACAAACACTACAGATAGGCTGAGGTTAAGGCTCAGGCGGTGTGTATATGGCACTGATGAGAATGAAGCCTGGGGTGTTGTTCTGTGCCATGGAGGTATTATTGTTAGCCTTTGACTGAGATACAAAGACTTGTTCCAAAATGATTTCAGGAGAAAGATTCTCATCACAGTGTGCCATGTCCATATAATATTACATCAGAAAACCAATAGCATTGACTTGAAAGCAAAAACATGTCAACCTCAATTAAGGCATTTTGTGGTATTAGAAGTTATTATTACAGATTAATAGGTTCATAGATAAGTACTATGCTAGCTGCCCTTGTAACCCATTTTACGTCTAGCCATTTTCCCTTTTTGTTCTCAAAGTAACCTATTCCATTTGGTTATAGACTGGCTTTACTCATCCCATGGTGATAATTATATATTATCCCAATGAGAATGATTAGGATCATACCATAGATAATTTGAGGGGGCCCATGCATAGGATAAAGCATTAGGAGCTGCCTCTGTCCATTAGTAGTGCAGGGGGCAGTCCTGGGGTAATCTTTTTGTTTCCTATCAATATATTTATGTTGTGCTTGAGATGGATAAGGTTGAACTTTGTTTTATGTGGATGTCTGTTCCATAGGAGCGGTATCCTCTGTGAAATATTCCTGTCCCTCCAAACCAGTCTGTTGATGTTGCAGGATAGCTTTAGATCCCTAGAAAGGGTATTTCTGATGCCATTTGATTTGCTGATGTGTAGAAAATCCATCGGTAATGCATCAGAGGATGCCTTGTATGTCAGGCACAAGTCACCTCTTAACAGTCTGAAGGCACAGATCACCTCTTACCAGTCTGAAGGATACCATGTACGGTGATAGGGCTTTGAGTTGGTCTATGTAGGACATGTTGTTTAGGTCTTGTATCCTTTTAGTAAGTTATCTCTGTGGACATGCCAGTTGATGCATGTGTCTAGACAGATACATGCCAAAGGGGGCATTACATTCAATGACAGGCCTAATGAGGGCTGAGTAAAGGGGGACAATGATGTCCCTAGATCGAAACGCAATTATTATTATTACTATTATTATTATTATTACTATTATTATTACTATTATTATTATTACTATACTATTATTACTATTATTATTATTACTATTATTACTATTATTATTATTATTACTATTATTATTATTACTATTATTATTATTACTATTATTACTATTATTATTACTATTATTACTATTATTATTATTACTATTATTATTATTACTATTATTACTATTATTATTACTATTATTATTATTACTATTATTATTATTATTATTATTATTGTTACTATATCACTATCATCATCACCATTGTCATTATTATTGGTACTAGCATTACTTTTTATTTTAACTGAGTAATTTAACTGGTCCTTCTTGGACACTTTTTTTGGCCATGACTCAGGCCACAAGACCAAGGATAAATGCAGCACATAAGGACAATTTAGAGCTGCCAGTTTGCAAGCATGTTTTTTTGGGAAGTGAGTGAAAAACAGAATATCCATATCCAGACACAAGACACATTGGCACAGGGGGAAATATGGAATCTCCACACCAACATGTATATATATAAAAGCACTAAAACAAAGTACCAAGACCACCACAGTGATAAGTGTAGACAAAAATACTTTAATAAAATAATAAAATATAAATACAAGATGAGTGATTTCATTTACTTTTTATTATTTCATCAACATATTTTGTTTATGCTTATCGCTGTGGTGGCTTGGTACTTTGTTTTAGTGGTTTTAGTGTTTTTTTACATAAGTTCCAGTACCTACCTTTAGTAGCTGGGATCCTCATTTGTTTTGTTTTTACTTTTATATTATATATATGTATACACACACACACACACACACACACACATATATATATATATATATATATATATATATATATATATATATATATATATATATATTTTTTTTTTTTTTTTTTTCCCTGGAATTACTGCACACCACAGAGTGCCAATGCTTTTTTGGACCTGGGCTCCTCCTGCTCAACGTGTTTACTGTACAAAACATGTTTGTGTTGGAGAACACAATCATCCTGTTCAACTGGTGTCACCAAAAACTGGTTGGTGGCAACATGACTTGTAGAACGACCACGCACATTGCAGTTATTGTTCAGAGTAGAAAGGTGTAAGCTTGCACATCACTAAAATTAGTCTGCTGGAACCCCAAAGCAAGCACAAACTATGGAGTAAAACAATCCCAAATCTTACATTTATGATTCACACAAAGCAGATTTATTCAGTTTAGTGCTAGAAGATAGTCTCAAAGGTGAACAGGAAAATTTGGGGAAACATATGTAACATTTGTATTTTTCTTGGCACTGATAAGGCCTAATCTGGAATAATGTGCTGGGTTGTAATGGAAGACAGAAATTTAATTGGCAGACAATATATGAGAAAGGGTTATTAGAAGTTTGGAGAGCTACGGAAAGGGGGGGTGGAAGGTGTCAATGAATTGAGCAAGAACAAATGAAAAAAGGAAATGGGGGCTTTTGGCACATCAGATTATTAAGAGAAATTACAGCAGCATAAATCTGAAAACTAAGAGGTTTTGTTGCAGGTGGTAGCTACAGTATGGAATAATTTAAAAATAACAGTAACAATATTACTTCACAAAGAGGCTGATGGGAAAATGAAATATATTCATCAAGGAAAAGATAAGGAAATTAAGTTAAAAATAGAGATTCAGGGATACCAGGTGTAAGTAGCAGAAATGTGGAGTATTGGATTGAAAAGAGACAAATGGGAGCAACAGGGGAGGGGCCTGAGAAAGGGAAGTAAGTGCAGTAAAGAAAAAGGGTCTAGGAGATAAACGGGTGTGTAAAGGAAAGGGAGAGCGAGGTAATAACACCTCAACATATCTGATACACGATAGGTGTTCTTCTGCCAAGATCCGTGCATATTTACACATGAAATGTCACCTGGGAGATTCAGCATTTCTCCTACCTTTCATCTTATTTCCGAAAGTGAACATTTAAAACGCTGTCCGAGTATAACCTGACTTCTGTCAAATCACACCAAGAAATACAATATGTTACAATAACTGGCTGCAGATGATATACAACATATAGGTTCGCAGTTTGTCCCTCAAACTCCAATTTCCATGCTATGATAGTCTAAACAAATAATGCAACCTTAGTGAAGGACATCATGGGTTGGTGGTTAAAGCTTTTGCCTCTAAACTGCAGTGTCTGAGGTTCAGTTCTGACATCCGGTCATTGTCTATTTGCAATCTGCATGTAGTCCCAGTGTCCATGTGAGTTTTTCTGGCTAATCCAGCTTCCACTGACATCATAAAAACATGACTGATGACAGGGTATACTAAATTATATATCTACATCTATGTGTATAAATCTCTAGCTTTTATTTTATTTATTTATCCTTTATTGACTGGCTTGGTCCCACTAGGTTAGAGTTCTCTTTTCAGGGTAGACTCAAGATAGTATTTAGGCTACAAGGGGAAATTTGGCCAGGGCATCAGGAAACTTCTTATAATCTTTTTGATAGATACAGGGAGATCTTTTATATCCACTTAAGCTACCACCAGCTCAAGCAGATGGGATCTCATTTTAATGTCTAATCTCTTGCTCTCTCTGTGCATACCTATATATGTGTATGTATATGAGTCTACTTTATAAACCCGAAAGCTCACTTACCCAACTTTCATAAGATTGAGCTGAGAAAACCGAAACTCCAAAAGACTGATCGTTCAGAACACTGATGTTTCACCACAGGTAAATAACTGCATGGCCAACCTGGCAAGCAAACCAAAATGGAAGCAAAGAAAACCCACTCACGTGGACGGAGGTGTCCCCCACACCCTTCCTAACTAAATATACCAACTCCAAGATCACACTACTCCAGAGGTAAGGGATAAAGTTCAACATGCTGGCTAAGCAGTTACTTACCTGTAGTGAAACTTTGGTGTACCGTGAGATCACTATTAAATGGGTTAGGAAACATGCCCTTTCCCCTAATATGTGATCTTGGAGTGAAATTATAAAATTACCAGGGAGTATGGGGGGTTCCCCATATACTGGGGATGCAGGGGGCTTTCCTCTTGCAAAAAGAACAATATTTTTAATTTGCATGCTGTTAGGTTATGTCTTGCCACATATGTAGTGATGTACCAACATTTTTGTCTTTTTTTTTTTGTTGTCAGCTTTAGCTACATCGACATTTGGCTGTCTTGGTCTTTTTTACTATGCCCATATAGATGCGTATATGTGTGTGCGTGTGTGTGTGTGTGTGTGTGTGTGTGTGTGTGTGTGTGTGTGTGTGTGTGTGTGTGTGTGTGTGCATGCGTGCGTGTGTGTGTGTGTGTGTGTGTGTGTGTGTGTGTGTGTGTGTGTGTGTGTGTGTGTGTGTGTTTGCATACATAAGTATATATTGTATATATGTGTGTTTGTCTGTGTGATACACTGATACATGATAGAGTGATAGAATGATAGACAGATATAGACAGATACATGCATACATACTTACACACACACACACACACACACACACACACACACACACACACACACACACACACACACATACACACACACACACAAAATTACATTTGGCACTAGCCATTGTAGCTAAAGTCTTGTTAGTAGAGAAAGGCTAATTCACTTACTCAGACCACCAAACTAAAAACTTAAAAATTATGAAAGGTCAGGTTGAAAAGAGACAGTTTTGCCTTTTGACTTTTAACTTATTAATGAATATGATACACACATTTAAATAAACACCCAGACTAATATTAAAATGGCTATGGGCAGAGTGGGAAAAAATAATATATGACTTTCACTTGTAATAATTGTATTGTATAAACTGAGTCACCAGAGTTCTGCTAGTTACTAAGAGTATCAGTTTCAGACTCCCGTACTTTAGAATGATTGTCTGATATGAAAGGCAACAAGAGACAGCAGTGTAAAAGGTCTGACGGAAGTCTCAGATGAAAGCAACTGTTCAAGTAACTTGGCTGTTATCATTCAGGTAATTATAAGATGAAAAGACCATGAGAAAATAATGCTTCACGTGTTTATTGTAGTCATTCTTCAGGTAGAGCAAAAATCACAGTCTTTGAAACAAATGATTCATATGTCCATGATAGATTTCAGTAAGTCAGGGTGATGCCAGTCACCTCAGTGTCCTGCCACAGAAGACAATGTAGCAGTCGTGTACAAGTTGTGTCCTTGGGATTGTAAGCTAGTTATGTGTAGTAGGAATGATAAAGGGGTCACCGCTCAGTCGAGTATGTTTTAAATCATGGAAACAAGATAAATGAGGAGGGTTTGGGACACTGCATCAGTGACAAGAATCAGTCAGAGGCTGCTATAGTCATCATTTTTGTATTAATGTAGTAAACTGGCTTCAAGATGCACTGTTTGCTGAAAATAAAGCAGTTAGAGAGGAAATGTAAAATGGCAGTCAAAAGGAAAAACAGAAAAAAATGGTCGGTAATGATTCCGGCTTGATAAAAATTAATGAAGCACACACAGCACTTTGACTTCTTTTTTCCTCTGGTCCACCAATCTATCTGGTCCTTCATATAACAGTCCCCTTATTGTGTCAAACATTGATACTTTGGTGCCCAATGTTTCTTTGTTGGGTTCTAGTCAGAAATTAGGAGGACCAGCTTACATGGCTCTTTTCTAATTTCTCCAAGTCTTTTGGGTTAATAATACCATGACGGGAATGGACCCCATTCCTAAGTCAAAGTACGATTAAAGTTCATGAAATTAGTATTGCTTCACTCTCTGATGTTAGCCAAAAGTGCTCTTCGCAGCACCCACAATGTGCCCAGTAATGACTCCTTCTGCAATTCGTACAGTGTTACATGAATTGGCAACATATCTAAATACGCTTGTAAATTATTTTTTATGAGACCAGTTGCTCCTACTACTACTACTAGAACTATCCGGGTATCTTTCTTCCACATGGCTCTCATTTCTGCCTGCAGATCAAGGTATTTTATGACTTTGTGTCACTCTGTACACAAGACACTGTAGTCACTGGGTGTGGCAATTTCAATGATCAATGCTACTTTTGTCTTCTTTTCTTGGACCACTGTATCTGGTTTTCTAGCATCTACTTTTGAACTGTTGGTAATGGGTGATCCCATGTGATGTAGACATCATCATTTTCTATGATTCTCTGTGGCTCATGTTTCCAGTGTTTTTCAGCCACTTCAATACCATAATGTTTGCACAATCTCCAGTGTAACAGTCTTGCCACATTTATTATGCCTTTCAGTATACAGTCCCTCTGCCATTAGTGCATCGCAACCAGCAACAAGGTGTGTGACTGTTTCCAATTTGGTTTTACAAAACCTACATATTTTTGTTTCTCCCACATGTTCAATGGACTTTGTAAACCAGCGTGTATGTAGCCCACTATCTTGGGCTGCCAATATTAACCTTTCATTTCTTGATGTGAATTCACCTCTCCTTAACCATTTCTGTGTTTGCTCTTGATCAGCATGAGGCTGTTCCAGAAGTTTTCTATACTTCCAACTATATTTATGTTTTTTACACATTTCTTGCCTTCTCATCTGGTCCTTCACCTTATATTCTTTCTTTTGTTTTTTGGCACAATCAGTTGCTGTCTGTTTTTTATCTACTTCTGGTTTGATTTCCATTCCTGCTTGACGTCGATATGCTTCTGCTAAATTAAGCAGAGACAACATCTTAGATTTATTCTCCTCATGTTTCAAAACTTTCACTACATTTGGATCTTGTGAGGTCAGTAGATATGTGTGGAGTCTCATGATTGCAGATCTATACATGTAATCAATTTCAAGGAGGCCCATCCCTCCTTCGGAACAGGGAATATATAATCTTGGTATACTCTGATTTTTATAAATCATTTGGTAAGCATGAAGCATCCTTCTTGTTTTAATATCCAGTCTATCCAACACTTTTTGGGGCCAGTCAATCACTCCAAAACTATAAGTTAGGACAGGAAGAGCAAATTGATTTATACCTTGGATCTTGTTCCTAGATGTCAATACTGTTTTTAGGATTAATTTAAGTCTTCTAAAGTACTCCCTACTGAGATTTATTCACATTTGTTCATGTTTTATTGCTGATCCTTCATCAATTCCCAAGTATTTATACACTCCCTCTTGCGCAAGTTCTTTTATATCACATTCTTGTCCCAAACTGATGTTTTCCTGGTGCTGCAGTTTTCCTTTTTTAAAGGTTGCTTTTGCACATTTATCAAGACCAAATGACATTCTAATATCATCTGAAAAAACTTTGACAACCTGCAGCTGTGCTTTCAGTTCCTTATCTGATGAGCTGTACAGTTTTAAATCATCGACAACGAGAAGATAAGAAGTCATTGGACGTTGTTGTTTTCTAGGAGCCAAATTGCAGCCATGGTCTAAGCTGTTAAGTAAACAGCTTAATGGATTAATGGCAAGGCAGAATAACAAGTTTGACAGAGAGCTGCCCTGGAATATCCCCCTTTGAACTTTTATCCCTGAGATAATAATCTATCCTTTATGATGGCTTAATTGCAAAGTGGTCTGCCACTGTTTCATGGTTACTGTAATGTAGTCAATTAGTGGAGGGTGTATCTTATACATTTTAAGCACTCTTTTATCCATGAATATGGGATACTATCAAATGCTTTTTTGTAGTCAATCCATGCCATACTTAAATTCTTCCCCTTCTTACAGTTCTCCACTATAACTATTCAACAACAAATGATCCATTGTTCCATGTGACTTTCCTTTATTGCCCTTTTGTTCTACTGCCATAATTGAGTTTTCTTCTAAATGATTATAAACTCTGTCAGTGTCAATTCCCGTGTATAGTTTATACGTCGTTGGAAGGCAAGTTATTGGTGTATAATTTTTAGAGTAGCTTGCAGGTTCACTCTTAAGTAAGAGCATTGTTTTTCCTGTTGTTAACCAGTACGGTGTCTGTTAGGGATGTGCATATAAATAGTTCTTACTCATGGCTAAATCATCGTGCAAAGAAGTTAATACTTTAAGCCAAAAGTTAGGCAGTGCATCTGGGCCTGAGGTTTTCCCATCAGAGGCTTTTCTTAGCTTTGTTTCAATCTCTCTGGCCATTACTTCATCCCTTTTCATATCCTGTACCTTTAAACTTCTTATTCTTTCTTTTACTTCTTCTGTCCATTTAGCACCTTTGTTATGTTCCACAGGATCTTCATAGAGACCTCCAAAATGTACCTACTTCCTCTTTTTTCGGTGGTTTATCTATTCCTTTTACCTTATTTCCCAATCTCTATAAAACTTTTTTTGGGTCATCAATATATTTTTTATTTTGTGCTTTTCCCTTATATTTATCTTCGTATCTTCAAAGTCTTTCTGCCTGCTTTGAAATTTTTAGTTTGTTATCTCCAATAGTGCATGATAGATCTGTTCTAATACTCCGCATTGCTTTTATCACATCTATCTTTCTGAGTATTTTTGTTGATCTATTCCCTCTTCTATAGTCTTCTAACAATGACACTTCTTGTCTTAGCTGCTTTATAGTTTTCTCTATTCGACATTTCCATGATGGTATTCGCTACTGCCCCCTATTTTCCCTCACTACCCTATGTTCCTGTGGCAGAACTTTATCAGTTATTAATTTAGCAGCACAATAATATATTCTGTTTACTACTGTTATATCGCATGGATCTCTATGGACAGTCCTAATTACTGTGTTCATTTGTTTTATCAGACTTGTGACTTTTGGGGTTTTATTAACCTTCTGCAGTCTATTTCTGTCATTGCTCATGTGCATATGTTCACATGTCCACCCATGCTCAAGAGACTGTTGTGTCACTTTATGACCTGTTGTCATACGTTAGTGTCAGTCAGTAGGGGTGACCTGCCACAAAAAGTCTACCAAAAAGAACAGAAACATTCTGGCTGCTGTCTTAAAATAGTCACCACTGCTAATGACCAGTAAGGAAAGTGGATATCCACCCTTGCGCACTAACACACAAAGTCCCAAAGACACTTTTTCCACTGTCTGCTTCTCCTCACTCCATGCTTAACTTCATACATACACACAAAAGCACACTGTGCATACTCGCACAAGTACACATACATGCATATATGCACAAAGACAAATACACACATCATGCACAGACACACACACACACACACACACACACACACACACACACACACACACACACACACACACACACACACACACACACATGGGCACATGCGCATGCTTTCAAGCGTGTGCTCACACACACACACACACACACACACACACACACACACACACACACAAACACAAGCACATGTGCATGCTTGCACACACTCGCACACATACACATGCACAAAGGCACACACACACACACACACACACACACACACACACACACACACACACACACACACACACAAATGCAGTTGTACCATTAATGACATAGTCACACAGGAGTAGCTCCAATGTCAGCCAAGTGATCTTCCCAGGTGCTGAATCACTTCTCAGCACCTGATCTCCCCATCACCACCAAAGAAAGATAGACGGATCAGTCAGAGACACTAATTCTCCCACAGTTTGCTTTCTTACACTTTTTTAGAGAGTGAGTTCTAGTCTAGCACCAACCACTACTTCAGAGTTTAAAATATAAGCACGTCCTAACATGAATGACTCTCTTAAAGATAGGCACTTCCTTAAATGCCCTTTAATGTTTTTTCATTTATACTGCTACAGATGTTCCTCTCCATCTGTAAAGTAGTAAGTATCTATAAATGTTCCAGTCCATCTCTAAGATGTAGAGTAAACTTTTAGTTAGTTGTATAACAAAATAACAAAATAATAGAACAAGTTGCACTGATACAGAAACATTAGTAAGGCAGGAAAAAAATTGAGAAATGCTGAAAAATGCATTTCTTTTCAGTTTTTGGAATGACTATCATTTAATATATGATGGCATTCTAACATGAGAATTCTTTATATGGCTTATGACCATAGCTCTCAACCTCTTGGCACAAAAAAATCTGGACAAAGCCAAAAATAATGGGGAGGCACAGCCCCAAAATAGGGACGACATTTAAATATTGTTCTTAGAAAGTAGCTAGAATAAAAAGGTCTTGTGTTACCATGCATTTTCTGAAGGATATGAAGCCTGAAATTCAAAATGCTTGTCATCGTTTAGTGAATTTAGTCCTCACTGATTCGCCTCAAAAATCCAGAAAAAAAATCACAAATTTTATGAGGAACCATCTAAAAATATGAGGCAAAAATCTGGACATTCTGTGAAAATCTGGACAGTTGAGAGGTATGCTTGTGACCAATGAATGCAACCTTTCCAGTTTATATTTTTTATACACAGGAATTGCTGGTTCCAGCGTAAAAGCGAGGCCATGTGGTATCCTGTATAAGGCGCTCATCATTCCTCTGTATACAGCCCTGATCAGACCCATGATTGAGTATAACTCCCCCTGAAGTAGGCACATGAAGCAACTGAAATATCTACTGAGGTTCCTCACAAAAAGGATACAGGGGGTAAACAAAATGTACTATGCAGATTAACTCAAAGCTCTGCGTCTATATTTGGTTTCCAACAGACTGTTGAGAGGTGATCTGTGCCTGGCATTTAAGACAGCCTTGCATGTCGAATGGACCAAAAGCATCAGAACTACTCAATCTAGGAATTGAGCCTTGATTACAACATTAATAGAAGATGTTGGAGGGAAAGGTATGTCTCAGAGAATTCCCCTCCTATGGAACAGGATTTTCATCCATGTGAAGCAGAGTTCTTCCATAACCCTATTCAAGTGTAACCTGGACCAGTGGATGGGAAATCAAAAACTTCACCCCTGATCTAGCACCTATGCCTCTAATGGACAAATGCTGTCCGTAAATCATACCCTAGATAACGTATACTCCTTAAAATAACCTCTAAGGATAACAAACTTGCAGATACATTTGAGATGCATGGATAGACTTATAAAGGCCCCAGTGAACCTGTGAAGATATTTCTTCCCACTGATGTTAACATGAGCTTGCTGCCTCTAGCAGCTCGGTTATTTAACTGAATGGAAAAACCCTTTAACTCATCAATCCGCTTAACGAATGCTTTGGTGGATGTGGAAGGAAATGGGAAACCCTGGCAAAATCCCTCGTGGACACAAAAAATGATGTGCAAACGTTGTACAGAAAGTACTCAGATGGGGGTCTGAATAAGAGTGCAAAGTGTTTCAAGGCAGTCATGTTAACCGTTCTATCACTGAGCTTCCCTGGTTATGGCTGCTTATATCAACATTATAGAATGTTATATCTTGAAAATGATTGTTGTTGTTGCAATGTTTTAGAAAGGAAGAGCATTAGTGATGTAGCTAGTGACTAGTGTTTGGGTGTTTGGGGTGTTAATGAATAGTGCAGAGGATTTATAAAGGGATACGAGTTAAAGGTTTATTCCATTCTGTTAAATTACTCATTTTCTACATGCAGTCATGCGTGTCGCATCCATCTTTTGGCAGTGTAGAGGGCTGATAACTAATTCCACACACAGCACAATCGAATTCCAAAGTGGTGTGATTAATTAGGCTAGCAATTTACTTCCATTAACAGTTTGATATTGATGCAAAGGCAGTTGTTTATCACCAGACTTCTATGTGATTTCTTTTTTGCTTGTATGTTTGTTTATCAACTAAGATTGA